>NC_056576.1:23182041-23374541 GCF_018340385.1 Cyprinus carpio
CTCTAAAACGAGAGGAACCTAACAAAACTCAACCCTGGCAGGGGAGCTCTTTAGAGTGGAGGTCTCAGCATAACGACTCTCTAAACCAAGAGGAGACCTGGCAACACTCAGCGCCAGAGCCAGTTAGTGAGGCTCAAAGAATGGGCCTACAAACTCAATCACTGCCCTTGATGGAGCTCTGAAGAGCGAAGGCTTCAGCAGGATGACTCTCTTGAATGGGAGGAAGCCTAGCACTCAACCCTATTAGAGAAACTCTTAAGAGTGGAGGCCTCAGCATGACGACTCTCTAGAACGAGAGGAGACCTGACTACACTCAGCGCTAAAGACAGTTAGCGAGGCTCCCAAAAGAAGAGGGGCCTACCTACCAATAGTACTGTCCAAGCAGAGCTATGAAGAGTGGAGGCTTCAGCAGAATGACTTAAATGAGAGGGAACCTACACAATCCTAGTTTGAGCTCTTAAGATTGGAGGCCTCAGCATAACGACTCTCTAAAACGAGAGGAGATCTAGCCACACTCAGCGTCAAAGGCAGTTAGTGAGGCTCAACATAGAAGAGCCTACACACTCCTTACTGCCTAGGCAGAGCTCTGGGGAGTGGAGGCTCCAGCAGGATGACTCTCTAAAATGAGAAGAAACCTAACAACGCTCAACCCTGGAGGGGAGTTCTTAAGCGTCGAGGTCTCAGCATAATGACTCTCTAAACCGAGAGGAGTCCTGGTTACACTCAGCGCCAGAGGCAGTTAGCGAGGCTCAAAGAAAGAGCCTACACTCATACTACTAAACACTAGACACAGTTAGTGAGGCTGACAATGGAGCCTACATATTAATAGTTCTGTCTAAGAGGAGCTCTAGGAAGCGGAGTACACTGCTAACGATTCAGAATCTAGAGTACTAAGCTAGGAGTACTAACCATGCTCCTAAGTGTCGTAATTAAAAATAAGCACAAAGGCCCTCAGATGAGGGGAGTACTCGAAAGCTCGCCTGAAGAGCGACTTCTCAAGGAGGCCCACAAGAGCCTAACAACCTAGCAGCCACAGAGCTCTGTTGAGAGAGCATTAGGAACTGTGATCTCAGCATAGCAACCAAAGTGGGAGGCTCACAGAGAGCATCACAACCTGGGCTGAGAGGATGAGGAGGCTCAGAGGAGGCTCAAACAAGAGCCTAACAACTCAAAAAACTTGCCCTTTTTTTTATTTACACCAATTCAGGAGCCTACTTCACCAATAATGTAGATAACCCACATTATACACAGTTCCTATTCTGTAAAAAAAAAATAGAAACAAAAAGGAAGAAAAAGCATTCCTCGTCAGATTCCTTCCATGCCCCACCTACAATCCCCGTGATCAGCCTGATTAACTGGCTCGGCAGCCATGAGACCCGAAACGCGGGTGATAGGCGCTAAATTCTCAAAGAGAATCAGGCATTCTCAATGCAATCACAACTCGCAGCATGGCTATCTCTCCTCCTAGATCCATACACACTCTGTTCAAACACTTAATTCCCTCAGGAATCAGGCAAGAACAGAAACCGCCGCGAATGCATCGCATTAAGCTTGTTCAACTCCACCGAGAGGCAAACACGATCGAGCAAAAGCTGGCAAAAAAAACTTGAGTACAGACCTCTGCTCTAGTATTTCCGCGAATGCAACAGTGAGCGCATCTTACCCTCTCATGAGTCAAATGCATATGAGCTTCGTACACAAGACTTGAAGACAAAAAAGAGGATGATGTGTTCTACAGGTGCCCTTTTATATCCGCAGTTGCTCATTTGCTTACGTCATAGGCGTCCGCCTGTCAATGTCAAGTTCATTGTCATTATTTCATTCTGCTTCAGACACTGGCCACGCTGACAGCGTTTCCATAGCGCCCTCTAGAGGATGCAGCATGGAGTTCCCTTTCGAAAGGGAACTGTGAAAATTCTAGAAAATTGTTCTTATCCTGTAAGTCAGCTCCCACTCTTTTGTGCCCTGAGGTAGAAATGCCCTTACAGTAGGAAAAACTTAACTGTATACTTTACATTTTGGACAACCATTGTTTTTTTTATTATTAAAAGTTTTACATTTGCACTTTAGTTATTGTTTTCTTTCTCACTTTAGATGCTGGAGAAAAAACAACCAGGCTAAAGTATTCAAAGTGGAAACATCTGCCGTGGCTCAGTAATCCAGAATTGGGATGGTGGAAGGAGCAGAAGAACGAGAAGATCAGAGATCAGGCAGAGATCTGCTGGTGCCCTTGAGGGAACCAATTTACCTAATGTGTTAGTTAAACCAAAAATTTTCATCACTCACCTTCATGTTGTTCCAAACCAGACTTTTGTTCATCTTTGGAGCATAAATGTAGAACTTTTAATGAAATCTGAAAAATTACTTTTTTTATTTATAAAATAACATTCACGAGAGCACCATGATGCATCAAAAAAACAGTGGTGTGAGAGCTGGCCATCTCAAGTATTTTCATACTTTTGTGAAAATGCGTTGGGGATACATAATTTCTGAATAAATTTTTTTGTTGTTGTTGCTGTTTTTTGTGTACACAAGGCATCTGTTAAAAAATATCTTCATTTGTGTTCTGCACATGGGTTTGGAGCAACATGAGGGTAAGTAATTAATGACAGAATTTACATTTTTGGTTGAAATATGTTCTAATGTGGTTATAATTGGTCATTGTTTTCATCTTCAATATTTTAAAGATTTGTTTTGAAAAATTATGTTTATACAGAAAAGATGGATTCATTTGATAAGTTACAGTAAAGACTTTTAAATTGATAAAAAAAAGTTTCAAATAAATACTGCTCTTTTGCAAGTTCTATTCAATGAATACTGATAAATTTAATGGTTTCCACAAAAATATTGGGCAGAACAACTGTTTTAAACATTGATAATAATCAGAAATGTTTCTTGAGCAGCAAATCAGCATATTAGAATGATTTCTGAAGATCATGTGACACTGAAGACTGGAGTAATGGTTCAGTTCACAGGGATAAATTACATTTTACAATGCATTCACATAGAAAACTTATTTCTGTAGTAGTTATATTTCACAATATTACTGTTTTAACAGTGTTTGATCAAATGCAGGCTAGTTATTTGCATGTCGCTAGCATGTTTCTAGCATGATTAGCATATTACTAGCATGTTGTTAGCATGATTAGCGAGTTACTAGCACGTTGCTAGCATGTTTCTAGCATGATTAGCAAGTTACTAGCATGTCACTAACATGTATCTAGCATGATTAGCATGTACATGGACATGTCCCCCGCATCCCCCGCATAATCTACACCCCAAACTTACTCTACACCAATGTTCCTCTGTTAAGCAGCTTGTACCTGTCACAAGACTTCTTCCACCGCAGCCGCAAGAGAAGAATAATGCCGCGCACAACGCAAATGAGGGAAAGCCATTTTGGCGAAAGTCGGAGGACTTGCAGGCCATTAAACCCGGCTACGAGTATGATATCGCGATACCGTTTCAGTACCGGTGAATGTGCGGGCGTTAGTCACAGAAAAGGAAGGTTGCGACACAATGTACATTTTGACACATCGGAATAGCGAATATTCGTTAAATGGTTGCGTACGCGATACCCCTCTCAAATCGTGACGGCCGTACAACATCAAACGCACTGACGTGAACTCGAAACGTCTTAGCATGTATTAAAAGGAGAGCGGCTATTCAGTAAGTGCGTGACGATAAGATCGGATGGGCAACAACAAGTACAACTATAGCAAAAAACATCAGAGACAGTGACAGTCACACACAGGTGGATTGTTTACGCATAGCTATAGAAAGATTGACGGTCACTGTTTTTTTTTTATTTAAAGTATTTTAACTTACAAGATCTCAGTTTAAATGCTTCAGTTCCGGGTTCGATTCTATCAGTTTAAAAAATTGCTGTCATTTTCCGATTCTAATTGTATTCTATTCTATCAGTTTAATAATGCTTCAGTTTCTATTCTACTAGTTTTAAACCATGCTTCCAGTTTCTCTTCTATCCTATTCTAGTCACTCCGATGTAAATGCCTCAATTTTCCTATGCTGTTCTGTTCTAATTCTAATTCTATTCTATTCTATTCTATTCTACTCAGTTGAAATACTTTCAGTTTTGTTGTGCTATATTAGTGTTGAGGCCTAGATGAGTAACCTAAATAAATAATTGACCTTGTGTGTTTTAATGGAGTCCTCTGATCAGCAAGGATTGTCTTTATTTTATCGGAAAATGCAGAAGAAAAAAAGAAAAACCCAGTAATATCTGTGAAACATTATTGCAATTTCTAATATTGGTTCCTGTTTTAATATACTTTAAAATATGAATTTATCTCCCTAGGAGCAAAAGCTGATTTCAGCCTCATTACTCCAGGCCTTCAGTGGCATATTATCCTTCAGAAATCATTTCTAATGATGGCTGATTTACTATCATTGTGAATCTGTTTGTAATGCTTTATATTTTCTTATTTTTTGTTTTTTATTTTTATTTTGGAACATGTGAGGCTTTTTTCTCTTTGATTCTTCTTAGATGAATAAAAAGTTAAAAAAGAACAGGGGCTTTATTCAAATAGAACTCTTTTCGTCCTTTTGTCCTAAAAATATGTCCTTTATTATATCACTTTTTTATTCCTTTAAAACACTTTCTTAGCTGAAATAAAGTATTATAATAAGACAAAGAAGAAAAAAAGAAAAAATCTGACCACAACTTATAGTAGTGTATAGTGTAACACAAAATTCTATGTTGAATAAACACTGTCCTTTTAACTTTTTATTTATCAAAGAATCCCCAAAAATCACAAGCCCCCAAAAATATTAAGCAGCACAACAGTTTCCAGCACTGATAATAAATCAGCATATAAGAATGATTTCTGAAGGATCATGTGACACTGAAGACAGGAGTAATGATGCTGAAAATTGCTTTGCTTCATAGGAATAAATTATATTTTAAAGTATATTAAAATAGAAAACTTTTATTTTAAATTGCAATAATATTTCACAGTATTATTTTGTGAAATAATATTCAGTAAGTTTTATCAGGTAATCTAAAATGTACATCATTTAGTCACGGTCAAATCAAATACAAATAGCACATTAAAGTTAAAAGTTACACACTTTTTTTGTGTGCAGCTGTACAAGTCTGGTATAAACGATGTTTTTTTGCACAGGTGGCCGAAATGTCCGCCTAATAGAGAAAAGTTTTGCTCAGCAAGAAAAAAAATTAGAGGGAACATTGTACACCCCAAACTTACTCTACACTTACTCAAAACCGCCAATTGCTATTTCAAACTAGCCCAATCGCGGTTCGAGAGAGTATCCTTGGTAAAATTCACATTCCATGCACTAAATATTACATTATTGGGGTCACAGCCCGCAGCAACAGTGTTAGAATAGCCCAATTCTGTGGACTTTAAGCTATAACCAAGGCTTGTTTATTTTGTGCATCTACTGGTGTTGGTTCATTCTGTTCCTCATACCTATTGACTTTAAGTTTTTTACTTGGCTGTTGCGGCCTTCACATTACATGGACTATTGTGGCACTTTGCATAATTCTGCTATGGTGGTCATCAGGTAAGTTTGTCCATTACTGTTTATGAAATTCGGCTTATCAGGGCATTCACATATCACAGCCTATCGGGGTCTTCGCTTAACATTGGGTATCTCTTCTTTTTATGGTCATGCTGATCTGGCTCATTTTCTATTTTGGGTTGAATTTGTTTATTTTTTGTGTTCTGGCAGTTAGATGGAGTTCTATCAAGTGTGCACAGGAGTCTAGCCTAAAGAATGTTTATGTATCCGTGTATATGCTCTAAAGTCACTGCTAGAACCCTAATTCTACTTCTATCATTTAACCTAAACTAATGGCCTCTTTTACTCAATGCTGTGGGTAGAATGTTTATGTATCCGTGTATATGCTCTAAAGTCACTGACTCTTAGCAAAACTAACGTGGTGGTTACTTCTCACATTGCTCCTCATGCCAGTCCTATCACGGTTTGTCACATACAATGGCTATCGTGGTCATCTGTACACAAGCTTTCAAACATAGTTTATAGGAAACGGAAGCAGGCTATCAACTGTAACTGCAGCCCTGTCGGGGCCTTCACTTTACATGGCCTAATCGAGGCTTCACAGTACTCACCCTATAGCGGCCTTTTGCTCATTTTGGCCTATTGTGACCTTCAGATAAGTGACCATTATGTTTATGTAATGTCTATTATTGTCCTTCGCAAAATTGGCCTGTGATGGCTTTTCTCATTACATGAACTACGCTGTCTTTGTGTTAAATGGCATAATGTGGCCTGTCATTAGATAGCTCATACAGTCATTCGTTTTTAAATATGTATGCATTTTGTTAAAAATGTAAAGCTGTATGTTTAAGGTACATTAAGCATCTACTGGTGGTGTAGTCACACCTATTCATTACATCTACTCTTTCACCGCCTCTCGCGGCCTTCCGTCACGGCCTATACTCTCTACAGCCTCTTGTAGCCTTTCTATCATGGCCTATCGGGGCCTTTCTCTCTGCAGCTGGTTCAGCTCTATTTGGTCACGTTTAGAAGCTACGGTCTGTCACCGCTTCTATACACCGGCCACTACTTGGAGTTCAAACATCAGCTATCAAGCTACTGGGAAGATGGTCATCCTCCGCATTCGAATCCTACATTAGACTTGAACCACAAACCATCTCAAAGAATATCAAGCTGTCCTCAAGGTAATCTATATGCAATTACTAGTGGTGGTACAATACCTATTCATATCAATCCCATCAACCTCTATGGTTTACTGTGGCTTAACTTCGCATTTCTTTCTGTGGCCTGTCTTTCATGGCTTTCCCCTCTGTTACCCATCTCGTGGCGTTTCCCACTGTGGCCTATCGGGGCCTTTCCATCTTCTGTGGCCCGCCGGGGCCGTTCTCACTGTGGCCCATCAGGGCCTTTTCTGTGGCCTAACTCACAGTATGGCCTATCCGGCCTTTATCACTGTCTGGCCTATCGTGGCCTCTATCCAGCCTATCGTGGCTCTATCCGGCCTATCATGGCCTCTATCAATATCCGGCCTTTCTTGGCCTCTATCACTGGTCTATCTTGGCCTCTATCAATACCTGGTCTATCATGGCCTCTATTAATACCTGGCCTGTCTTGGCCTCTATCAATACCTGGCCTATCTTGGCCTCTACCAATACTTGGCCTGTTGTGGCGTCTATCTCTGTCCGGCCTATCGTGGCCCATCTCCTCTACTCTATAAGCTAATACTTCAGCTATAATCTGATACATACTTAAATGCTTTTATAATCACTTTAATTATGACTAATTAAATCTTATCTTATCTTTTATTTTTTTTATATTTTTTTTGTCCATATGATCTAGGATCTTGTAAGAAGTACTTCGTCTGGTGGGTATTAATCTTCTTTCTTTTGGGGTATGCTCCGCCCTGCCTTCGTCTTCGGCAGGATTAGCTGGAATCTACAACGTCTGATTCAAGTTACAGAATAATTCTGTTCTTTGTATTGGTTTTGTATATAAATACTATTGGGTTTATCTTCACCTCCTGAGTCTTTCTGGTAGAACTTATAATTTCCCCCACATTCATCTCTCTTCAATTCAAGGAGGCTAAAATCTATCTCTGGCTGTGGTAAAAAAAACAAACAAACAAAGAAGGTATAGTTGGCAGAAAATGATTCGGTTCAATCGCAATGACTCGCTTATGCAGTTTTTCTCGATTGATAATACACAATTCATGAAACAACTGACCATTTTCTCACAACTATAAACACAATCTCAAAACTACACACGAACTTGTGCCATGTTCAAACTTCCAGGTCAAAATCAAATAGTTTAGTTAAAAACATGTTCTCTTTTTCAGACTCAAACTTTGGCCTCAGATGACACACAAACCTGCCAAATACACACACTACTTACCGCACTGCCTAGAGAACACTAGTGAAATCAGTTCAAAACACTGTTACAAAAACCTCCTTTTGGGAAATAGGAATCCTTTTGCTAGTCAATCACTATTACAATATACAACATAAATAGAGGAGTGCAGATAAAGTAAAATTCAGCAATAAACTACCAAACGTTTACTGTCATTACACTACTGTAAAGAGATCTTACAGTAAATGGAAAGCACTACAAGAGAAAAGACCAAACAATATATAATACAGTATACAGTAAACACACACTGAAATATACTGTCAGTTAATTTACAGAAATAAATAATGAATAAAAAAATACATAATTACAGTTTTTCTCGATTGCTTAAACACATTTCTTGAAACTATGCCTCATATTCTCAAAACAGTAAACACAAATCCATAACGTCTCACCCAATTACCCAAACAATCTATTTTTCAGGTCAAAATGAAGCTCTACACTCAAAAAACATTCACTCTTGCTGAAAAACCGAACTTTGCCCTCATACATCACACACAAGCCCTCAAAAACACACACACTACAAACATAGTCTTACACACTGGTGAGATAAATTCAAAACAATACTACAAAAACCGAAAACAAAAACCAGTAATAAGTTGTTGCTTGTGGTTCTCCCCCTCAAGGAGCCAGGCAGCGGGGGTAAAATCTGTCACACATCAACTGTAATGTCTAGTCAGGCTTCTTCCATTCCATCGTCTCTGTGTCCTACACAAATAGAAGTACTGATTTTACAAAAGTACTTTTTACAAAATGGAAGGAGACAGAATCTCTATCTGTATGTAAGGGAATTTGATGCATGTGTTGTAACAGAGTACAGCTCTCAAAAGTTACAGTAGAGTACACTGAGGTACATCTACCTGAATGTTATTTTGATCGAGGCGACGGTGAAGCAACTTAAGTTTGGCTGAACTCATTGCCCAGCCTCCCTCATAGTCATACCATGGAGTGGCAAAAATTTCATCTGAGACTCCTTGTCTCCTTGCCCCTCATCCTCGTCCTCATCCTCCTCCTCTTTCTCTTCCTTCACCTCTTCCTTCACTCCTTACTGCTCTTGCTCATCCTGTTCCTCCTCTTCCTCCTCTCTGATGTCCTCGACCTTTTCAATCACGTCTCTTTGGATCCAATGTTCCAAAACTGAATGAACTGAATGGGGCTCTTTTATTTATCTATTGAAGGTTCTGACTGGTGTGTGATAAATTTGGACTCTTTGTGTTTCCACGTGGGTATCTGTGTGCTAATTGAGCTCAAGTTATGCTGACTTTAGTGAACAATATTGAATGCTAGTGCTTTCTAAATGACCACATGGTGTAAGCACTGAGAAATGTAGGGTTTTTCTCAATCGATTTGGTACATTTCTCCAAACTCAGGTAACAGCTCTCAAAACAGTTAACACAGTGATCAGTACACTTTGTAATTGTCCTAAACAGATAGTAAATTCTCCTTCATTTCATACAAATCACAAATCAAAACCATAATTTTCTCAAAACACTGTGCACCAAAAATCCCAAATTTTATCACAGCAGTTCATACAGCCAACCAAATCTTTAATATATCAGGAAAAACATTTGTAACTTTTTCATTGTTCTTCACAAGTATCACAAGCATTTTTGTACCATTTTCAAAACACAACAAACAAAACTCTGTGAATTGTAAAATAGTCAGTTGCACACCTTGTGTCTTCAATTGACGCCAAATTGTTATCTGATGAGTCAGTAATCCACTAATCAAAGAAGAAGTAGTTTATTTCCTTGTTGTTAAAGCTGTTTTATTTAGTTATAACAACTACAAAAGGGGAAGAGAAGAAGAACAAAGAAGACAAATGAGGAGATACAGGAAGATAAAAAAAAGAAGTATGAGCAGTGGAAACAGAAGAGGTTTAAGAGTGAGAGGCGGTGGCCAAGGTAGAGGGAGAAAAGGAGATAAAGAGAAAGAAGAGCTGAAGATGTAGGAAGAGGAGAAGAGATTGAAGAGATGGATAGATTGGAGGGCAATGGTATAGTGGAAAGAGAAAATATAAGTGTCACGACACGCACACAAACAGGTAGATCCAATTGCAGTATGTTTTATTAGGATAATCCAAATCTCATGGTCAGCCAGGCAAAGGTCACAATCCAGGTATAGCAGTCCAGAAACAAGAACACATACACAACATCCGAAACACGAGAAACCAGGGAACCAGGAAAACTCAGGGTGACATTCAACAAGGACTCCGGTAACAATGACAGAACAACCGGGGTATTTATTACACAAGGAAATGACAATGCTAACGGGGAATTGGCTGAGTGCAATGATTGATAACCACGGACAGCTGAGTGCAATGAGCAGTGATGAAAACAGACAAGACTATGGGAAATGCAGTTCTAAAGTGGAGTGACGATAAGGGGAAGTGAGACCTCTAGTGGCCACCCAGGGATACACAGAAACAGACACTGTGACAATACCCCCCCTCTAAGGAGCAGCTTCCAGATGCTCCTCAGAACAAAATAACCAAAAAACAAAGGAGACCAGGAGGGAGGTGGGACTGGTGGAGGCAGAAACAGGGGGAGGGATGGCGGGCCAGGCCCGTGTAAGGGAACTGGGACCGGCAGTGATAGCTCCCCTGGTAGCCCAGGTGGCTCGGTCAGATCAGGGGGCCATGGTGGACCCGAAAGTTCAGGGGACCACGAGGGGACCAGGCAGTTCAGGTGGCCATTGGTGGACCCGAAAGTTCAGGGGACCACGAGGGGCCAGGCAGTTCAGGTGGCCACGGTGGATCAGTCCATTTCTCGTTGTGCAGACGGCCAGGGAGGAATTCGCCATTTGAGTGGGCCCGAACGGAACCTGCCAATCGGGGAGCCAGTAAGGAGCAGGCTGTGGCGATGGCCAGGTCACGGCATTGGGAACGGCATCGGGAACGGCCTCAGACAAGGGCACCGCCTCGGGAACCATCTCGGGCCCCGCATCGGCCTCCGGAACAGCATCGGGCACCGCCTCGGGAATGGCCTCAGGCACGGCATCGGTCAAGGACACCGCCTCGGGAACGACCTCGGCATCGGGCACCGCCTCGGGAACGGTCTCAGGAACGGCCTCGGGAATGGCCTCAGGAACGGCATTGGACAAGGACCCTGCCTCGGGAACGGCCTCGGCATCGGGCACCGCCTCGGGAACGGTCTCAGGAACGGCCTCAGGAACGGCATTGGACAAGGACACCGCCTCGGGAACGGCCTCGGGCACGACCTCGGGCTCCGCCTCGGGAACAGCCTCGGGCTCGACATCGGACAAGGGCCACCGCCTCGGGAACGACCTCGGCATCGGGCACCGCCTCGGGAAACGGTCTCAGGAACGGCCTCAGGAATGGCCTCAGGAACGGCATTGGACAAGGACCCCCGCCTCGGGAACGACCTCGGCATCGGGCACCGCCTCGGGGAATGGCCTCAGGAACGGCATCGGAAAGGACACCGCCTCGGGAACGGTCTCAGGAACGGCCTCAGGAATGGCCTCAGGAAACGGCGTTTGGACAAGGACCCCCCGCCTCGGGAACGACCTCGGCATCGGGCACCCGCCTCGGGAATGGCATCGGACAAGGACACCGCCTCGGGAACGACCTCGGCATCGGGCACCGCCTCGGGAATGGCCTCAGGAACGGCATCGGACAAGGACACCGCCTCGGGAACGGACCTCGGCATCGGGCACCGCCTCGGGAATGGTCTCGGCATCGGGCACCGCCTCGGGAACGGCCCTCGGGGAACGGCCTTGGACAAGGACACCGCCTCGGGAACGACCTCGGCCTGCGCATCTCGGCACCGCCTCGGCCTCCGGAACAGCATCGGGCACCGCTTCGGCATCGGGCACAGCCTCGGGCACCGCCTCGACCTGCGGAACAGCATCGGTCACCGCCTCGGCATCGGGAACAACATCGGGCACCGCCTCGACCTCCGCCTCGGTCTCGGGCATTACATCGGGAACCGTCTCTGGCACCGTCTCTGGCACCGCATCGGGCACTGCCTCGGCATCGGGCACCGCCTCGGCATCGGGCACCGCCTCGGGCACCGCCTCGGCAACGGGCACCGCCTCGGGCACCGCCTCGGGGCACCGCCTCGGCATCGGGCACCGCCTCGGCATCGGACATTGCATCGGGAACCGCCTCGGCCACCGCATCGGGCACCGCCTCGGCATCGGGCATCGGGGCCTCGGCATCGGACATAGCATCGGGGACCGCTCGGGCACCGCCCATCGGCATCGGGGCACCGCCTCGGGGCCACCGCCTCGGGCACCGCCTCGGCATCGGGCACCCGCCTCGGGCACGGCCTCGGCATCGGGGCACCGCCTCGGCATCGGGCACCGCATCGGGGCACCGCCTCGGCCATCGGGCATCGCCTCGGGCATCGGCATTGCATCGGGCACCGCCTCGGCATCGGGCATTGCATCGGGAACCCGCCTCGGCATCGGGCACCGCATCGGGAACCGCCTCGGGATCGGGCACCGCATCGGATCGGGAACCGCCTCGGGCATCGGGGCACCGCCTCGTCGGGGCACCGCCTCGGGCAAGGGACATTGCATCGGGAACCGCCTCGGGGGGGCCTCGGCATCGGGGACCGCCTCGGCATATCGGGCACGGCATCGGGCACCGCCTCGGCATCGGGCACCGCCTCGGCCACCGCATCGGGCACCGCCTCGGCATCGGGAACCGCCTCGGCATCGGGCACCGCATCGGGAACCGCCTCGGCATCGGGCACCGCCTGTGCATCGGCGCAACCGCCTCGGCATCGGACATTGCATCGGGAACCGCCTCGGGCACGGGCCTCGGCACCGCCTCGGCATCGGGCACCGCCACGGCATCGGGCACCGCCTCGGCATCGGGCACCGCCTCGGCATCGGGCACCGCCTCGGCCACCGCATCGGCATCGGGCCACCGCATCGGGAAACCGCCTCGGCATCGGGCACCCGCATCGGCATCGGACATTGCATCGGGAACCGCCTCGGCATCGGGCACCGCCATCGGGAACCGCCTCGGCATCGGGCACCGCATCGGGAACCGCCTCGGCATCGGGCACCGCATCGGCATCGGGCACCGCATCGGGCACCGCCTCGGCATCGGACATTGCATCGGGAACCGCCTCGGGCACCGCCCTCGGCATCGGGGACCGCCTCGGGCACCGCCCTCGGCATCGGGGACCGCCTCGGGCACCGCCTCGGCATCGGGCACCGATCGGGCACCGCCTCGGCATCGGGCAACTCGGCATCGGGCACCGCCTCGGCCACCGCATCGGGCACCGCCTCGGCATCGGGAACCGCCTCGGCATCGGGCAACCGCATCGGGAACCGCCTCGGCATCGGGCACCGCATCGGGAAAACCGCCTCGGCATCGGGCACCGCATCGGCAATCGGGCACCGCCTCGGCATCGGACATTGCATGGGGAACCGCCTCGGGCACTGCCTCGGCATCGGGGACCGCCTCGGGCACCGCCTCGGCATCGGGGACCGCCTCGGCATCGGGAACCCGCCTCGGCATCGGGCACCGCCTCGGCCTCGTGCATAGCATCGGGAACCGCTTCTGTCTCGGCCACCTTCTCGGCCATTGCATCGGGAACCGCCTCGGGCTCGGCATCGGGCACCGCCTCGGGAACGGCCTCGGCATCGGGCCACCGCCTCGGGAACCTTGGACACCTCCACCTGGACGACCGCGGGCCTGCTCGGGAACGTCCTCCTGGACGACGGCAGCGGCCTGCTCGGGAACGTCCTCCTGGACGGCAGCGGCCTGCTCGGGAACGTCCTCCTGGACGGCAGCGGCCTGCTCGGGAACGTCCTCCGGGCTTTGAGGAACGGCTGACGCCTGTCTCCTCCTCCTGCGGCCTCTATGATGACGTGCCGGTGGCTCCTTGACGGAAGACTCAGGCGTTGAGTCAAACCATCTTGTCTGCCAACACAGGTGTAGATTCGACCCTCCTGTGCAGTGGTGCTGGGCTGGTGGTTCATCTGCTGTGGTGCTGGGCTTGCCATCTTGTGCTGGGCTGGCGGCCATCTTGTGCTGTGGCGCTGGGCTGGGCGGCCATCTTGTGCTGTGGTGCTGAACTGGCGGCCATCTTGTGCTGTGGCGCCGGGCTGGCGGCCATCTTGTGCTGTGGCGCTGGGTTGGCGGCCATCTTGTGCTGTGGCGCTGGGCTGGCGGCCCTCTTCTCTGGGAGACACAGGTGGTGGTCCGAAGTATCCATTGAGCACGATGGCACAGGTAATGGGTAAACCCCCAAAAGTCTAGGATCTCCAGCCCCTTCATCTCCCATTGAGGTAAAGGGTCATCCAGACAGTTGTTTAAAAAAAGTCCTTCAGTGCTGCATCGTTTAAACCCATCCCGACCCGCCATGGTCCAAAACAATTGCGCCAGGCCACCCACCTCACTCCCACTTTGACGAAGGGTGGGTTAAGTTCCGGAATCTCCCCCTCCGTTCCTCCATGGTGGCTGGGGAAAAGCTTCGAAATCCAACACCGCTGGATCTATGAATGACGGAGTACTTCTGTCACGACACGCACACAAACAGGTAGATCCAATTGCAGTATGTTTTATTAGGATAATCCAAATCTCATGGTCAGCCAGGCAAAGGTCATCAATCCAGGTAAGCAGTCCAGAAACAAGAAAACATACACAACATCCGAAAAACACGAGAAACCAGGGAACCAGGAAAACACAGGGTGACATTTCAACAAGGACTCCGTGACAATGACAGAACAACCGGGGTATTTATACACAAGGAAATGACAATGCTAACGGGGAATTGGCTGAGTGCAATGATTGATAACCACGGACAGCTGAGTGCAATGAGCAGTGATGAAACAGACAAGACTATGGGAAATGCAGTTTCTAAAGTGGAGTGACGATAAGGGGAAGTGAGACCTCTAGTGGCCACCCAGGGAGACACAGAACAGACACCGTGACAATAAGAAGAGGTGGACAGGGAGGAAGAGGAGGCCAAGGTGTAAGAGGAGGGAGGAGAGGTAGAATGAGGGTAGGGTACACGCATGTTTCAAATGAAATCAGAGCCACACTTATTGACCATGGTCATAAATCATGGTCTCTCACTGAGAGAAGCTGGCCAGAGAGTTCAGCCCAATATAAACAGATCCACCGTGGCTTCAATTATCCATACATTTCAGAGGGAAAACCGGTAAGTAACTATCATTCTACTTTTACAATGAGAGTCCATGTAGTCTTGTTTGACACAGGTCTAGATCTCTACAGTAGATGTTCTTGCTTGTCCAAACCTTTTTCAGAATTGAAGTTAGAGAACATTCAGGTGGACAAACAAGACTTTTTTTTCAGTTGAACAAGAGCATGCCATTGTTGACATGGTGGTCCAGAACAACACCCTCTGCCTCAAAGAAATTCAGCAAAGAATAACACAGGACAATCAACTGTTCCACAATATCCACCAATGCAGTCTCTCCACAATTGACCGTGTTCTAAGAAGAAATGCTATCCGAATGAAGCAAGTATACAAAGTGCCCTTTGAGAGGAACTCAGAGTGAAGGAGTTGCAATTCCAGTTTAAGTATGTGCAACCCAATTACTACAATTTTACTGTCAACTCAAAGATATTTTTCCTGAATTAAGTATGTGTCCATAAACTTTTCCATGCTACTATGTGAAAAGATTTAGGCATATCTATGTATACTGCTGCTTCAAAGTGTGAACTCAAACTTCAGCAACAATTTCACAGTAGTATTGACTGCAATCAATGCCATTACTGTAAAACACAAATTTACTATTTTATCTTGTGTTCTTTTTACTCTAGAGAATCTTGGAGTTGGATAGCAGTGTAACTCTTTATGAGTACCTGTATATTGAGGAAGCAGGCTTGAATCTTAAAAAAAAAAAAAGAGAGGGAGAAATGTGATTCAGTCAATGTCCCTGGACAACGAGGAGGCAACATCACTCTCTGTGCAGCAATTTCTACAACTGGTGGTGTGGCACACAATGCTGTCTTGGGACCATACAACACAGCAAGGCTCCTACTTTTTTTTTTTTTTTTTTTTTTTTTTTTTTTTTTTTTTTTTTAAACCTCCTCAATGAAATCCCCTTTCTGCAGGGTGATCAGGAGCAAATGGTGTGGAATTTTGTAGTTGGGGGGACAATGTCCAATTCCACCATTCAGCACTAGTGCGAGAGTGGTTTGAGAATCACCCACAATTCAGGATGGTGTTTCTTCCACCATATTCTCCTTTCCTGAATCCAATTGAGGAATTCTTCTCTTGGAGATGGAAAGTACACGATTGCAACCCTTACAACCAAGTAAGTCTTCAAGCGATGGAAGAGGCCTGTGGAGATATTTGGGCACAAGCATGTCAAGGATGGATACAGCATTCAAGGGTTTTATTTTTTTTATTTTATTTTTTTTTTTCCACGATGCATGACTCGTGAAAATATTTTCTGTGATGTTGATGAAATTCTCTGGCCAGATGTAATTGAGAGGAATGATCAATAAAACAATTGATTCAATGAATGCAGTACATTTATCACTTTATTTTTATTTACCTATGTACTTATTTGCATTATATGTATTTTTGTGTGTGTGGGGTGACAAGTTATTGTTATACACCTGAACTCCTCATTAGAGAACTTAATGAAAAACATGTATTTTCATTTATTTCTTTGTGTATCTTCAGCTGAATTTGTTACAAAATCAACAGAGAACAC
Organism: Cyprinus carpio; assembly: GCF_018340385.1. Taxonomy (NCBI): domain Eukaryota; kingdom Metazoa; phylum Chordata; class Actinopteri; order Cypriniformes; family Cyprinidae; genus Cyprinus; species Cyprinus carpio. The sequence continues at coordinate 23,198,620 of NC_056576.1, forward strand.
ACTTTTAGTTTTTTGATGTTAATATTGAATTTTAATAAATGCATTACTAGAATAAAATGCTGTGTTTCATTGTGCAGTGAATACTTAACAGTTTCGCCAGCATAAGAGTGTTTAATTTGCTGTGTTAACTGTTTTGAGAGCTGTTACCTGAGTTTGGAGAAATGTACCAAATCGATTGAAAAACTGTAATTCAACATCCTCTGCCAATTTGCATTACAATATTGGTAGTATCCTTATTTGCTATAGCAGTTTCTAAGTATTCTGACAAAAGACTTCTCTGCCTCCCCTAGACAGTCGTTCCTCAGTTCTGCACAAATACAGTACATACTTGGCTATAAATCAATTCAACAGTAATGAGTATGAGGGTGTACAACATGTACTACAGTATTTACTGTACACAGAATACTGAAAGTTATCTAATCTGAAGTAATGCCACTATATACTGTAATTATATTGTATGTGTAAGTAGTATTGAAACCTTGTAGATGAGCCTGTAGGCCAACTTCCCTCATGGTCGGTGCATGCAGAAGAACATGCTCAACTATAGTGCTTTGAATTTCATAAGGAACAAATTACCTTTGACCTAATCCCCTCCTATTCCTCTTTGTTTCCCACTACCAGGATTCATTTTCCAAAACTCATAATCACTTGTGCTCCTCTGCATATCATCCTAAGATTCTGACCTGTGTGTCATCAGTTTTGCTACTGAATGTTCACACGTGGATAAATGTGCACTGTCTGATTTCATTTTCTGATGCTTGAGTTAATTATATTGTGTGTTTGTGTTTTCTGAATGAGAACATGGTTAAACCTGTACAAAATGATGGCGTTTTTGTGTAGAGCTTTGCAGAAAACACTGAGCAAATTGGAACGTGTGTGCAAACAGATGAAATGTGATAAAAGTTTTGAGAAACGTGTCTTTGTTTCGAGAACTGTATGAATGGTTTGGAAAATTGGGCCAAATGTATCAGTTATAGTGTGTTAGCAATCGAGAAAAACTGTAAAAGTGACTTGATGCCACCTACTGGCGGTTTTAATTTCACATTTCATATTTAATATAATTTCAAATATCAGTATTTATCAACGTTTTATGTATCAAAACATTATTTATCTATTTGTAACTGCAGGTTAAAGCATTCCATGTCCCTCAGAGCTGCATTAAACAGTGGGTAAATATATATATTCCACTTCAGATGCAGCTTCTGTGTTTCCTCTGCATTGCAAAGATGAATTTTGTTGATACTGATTTCACTTTATTTTGTTTATTATTTTATTTAAAAAGAAAAATCTAACTAAATAAACTAAACGTGACATGCTCACAAAATATACTACATATACTCTATAAACACTATAATATGTTTTGTATAACTACAATAAATAATTATATTTATAACTCAATTTAAATGTTTGTTTGTTTTTTTACTATGTTTTGTATAACTACAATAAATAATTATATTTATAACTCAATTATGACAAATTATTGTCACATATATATATATGTGTGTGTGTGTGTGGGTGGGTGTGTGTGTGTGTGTGTGTGTGTGTATGTATGTGTGTGTGTGACCCTGGACCACAAAACCAGGCTTATATATATATATATATAGATTTTGTGAGCATGTCACATATTCCTAATCATGAATAATTTGAATTTGCATGACAACCTACAATTATTGAATTATGGCTTCCTTCATATCTTTAAGTAATCTCAGTCATTCTATGATTAAATATAAGAACAACAAGCCAGAATGTAATTGCTTTATAGTGATTTTACAAACTGACAAAAAAACAAAAACAAACCTAAAACAGTTAAACAGCCACATTCCATAGCAAGCACAGATAAACTACACAGATATTGAGCAACGTCTTTCTGACTATGTCCCATCTTTTTATCTGCCCATTTAGAGCACGTGTCTCCCTTCTATGAGGTCACTAACCCTCCATTAAATGACTCTGACACTAATAGACAACATGGATATGCATTCCAGAGCACCTAAACAAGATTAAATGTGAACACTTATAATACCAGTAAGCTCAGGCCAATCTCTGCAATATTTAGCTCGACATTGAGCTGCACAGCCTCAGTGCAAATTAACCTAATGTAAAGCGCCACACTCTCTTCCGCTCTCTCATGGACGGTGGTTTGGAAGCCACGCTTCAGTAGAACTTTGATAAAGCTCAGGACCAATCATAGACAAACACTGCAGTCAGTTACAGCTCGAGGAGTGTGGCAGGACTGTGTTTCATTCTTAAATCAAGCTTTTTCCTTCAGGCTAAAATCATGGGAAGAATTATTAGAGGTTGGGAGGATAGGTCTGCCATTGATTCTAGCTGGTACATATTCTCTGGCTTCAGATCTGAACTATTAATAAAAAAGCTTTTATAAAATAGATTTTTCTTTTTTCATTGTTTTTTTTTTTTTGCACTTACGAATACATTTGAGGTTTTTACCAATGTGCAAAATATTCTTTGATTTTGATGGAGGTGTGGGCGCAGCTATATATATGTATATATATATATGTGCCATAAAACTCCCTCAAAAACACTGGTGATCTGGAGCCCAGCAATCAGAGTCCAACCGTTCCGTGTGTTTGATGGCTGTCATTGATTCACTCTGCCACGGTTGGCTCAGGCCACCAAGGTTTCAGAGGTAACCGACTGTGCTGACAGCTTTTCTTCAAGACATTGGCCATCAACTTACCATCTCACCCCTCTTCTGCAACATCAAACACACCTTCCTAAAACACACGCACACACACAACTGAAACAACATCAAATGTCAATACCCCTGAGTGCCCTGCTGTTATCATGGCAGAGCTTAATTTATGGAGAACAACAGCTGCACTCAGACTTTAGTAAACTCATAGGAAAATAGGCAAACAGTTCAAATCACATGACAATTAAGCAATACGACATAAGCTAGAGTGATGTTTCCAATGTGTAATATTGATGTTATACTACTTACTTAATCCTTTTCGCTCCATGTGAGACATAAGGCCGCAATGTTGTTATACAAAGGTTCAGTAACAATAGTAGTGTCCTGTTTCCTAACATAAAGCTGATAAAGTTAACTTTTGTGCATAACCTAGATGCATATAATGCAATACATACTGGTCAAAAAAGTTTGTAATGATAAAAATGTTTTAAATGAAGTCTCTTATGCTCACCAAGGCTGCAATTATTTGGAAGTAATTATATGCAAATACATAAACATAAATATTGTGAAATATTATTACAATTTAAATGAAATGTTTTATGTTTTAATATATTTTAAAAACTATTTTATTCATGTGGTGGCAAAGCTGATATTTCAGCAGCAATGATCCTTCAGAAATCACTCTAATGTGGATTTGGAGCTCACTTATTATCAATTATTATTGTTGCTCAATTATTAATAATGGTTCTTATTCTTATCAATGTTGAGAAGAGTTTGTATTAATCAAGAGTTTTTGTTGTTGTTGTTTCAAGATTGAATAGAAAGGATGAAAAGAAAGTTCCACAAAAAATAATAATGGTCCTGTAGAATCATGTGACACTGTAATGGCTGCTAACAATTCAGCTTTGACATCACAGTAATAAATTACTTTTATATATATATATATATATATATATATATATATATATATATATATATATATATATATATATATATATATATATATATATAATGGCTATAAATATAAAGAGATATTTTAATTCATAATTTCACAATATTTCTGTTTTTACTGTAATTTTCCTTAAATGTGCTGTATGTAAGATTTTGACTCTACTAAAGCATAAAATAATAATATGTTTGCAGATATTTAAGAAACATGCTAAGTTAACCTACTTGTTTATCTGAAAAACAATGCTACAGTCAGTTATTCTCCTTTGAAAATGTGCGTTTCGGCCAATGTCGCTCTCTGTTTTGGTTTGTGAAACCCGTCCACTGCCAATTTACCCTATTGTATTTCGGCACCCCGGGTTGCCAGTTGGGGAAAACACAGCGAATTTAATTTCATTCATCGTCAAGTGCGCTCGTTCCTGTTTGTGTCGTCAATCTGGCAACCTGCTTGTGAGTCAAGTCTGAGGAGGAGGGGCCGGGTGAAAAAAAGCTCTCCAAAATTTTGAATTTGGACTGCAATACCTAGTTCAATCACTCGGTGTCAATCCTACATACAGCACCTTTATTTGAATTTGGTTTTCAATACCTAGTTACAATGCTACAGTCAGTTATTCTCCTTTGAAAATGTGCATTCTGGGCCGGTCTCTCTTTCATTTTCTTTGTTTCAGCATAAAGGCCTTATTACTGAACAACCAATCAGAATGCATATTCAAATAAACATCTTCAAAATGTGGCCGAAAAAAAGCACAAAAGGGTAGCCAAATGAAATTTAAAATTAGACTAAAACAACAGAACCATATGTACATTTGCTATGATGGGTTCACCTTCACATAGGTGAATGGATGTTACTTTTTTTTATAATCCTAGTGCTGTTGGACTGTATCAGCACTCTTTGAACATGGACCTCAGCCAGTCAAGACCAGAACTAACTGTTGTATAATATGTTAATCAAATTTCAAGAGCATACTATATGTGAAATAACAAATTACAGTCAAAACTTATAGTACATGATGTACTACATAAAACAGGGCTGTCAAGCTCAACTCCTGGGAGGCCAGAGCCCTGAAGAGTTTTGTTCCAACCCTACTCGAACACACATTCCATAGTTTTGGATCAGTTGTGTTTAATTAGGGTTGAATCTAAACTCTGCAGGGCTCCGGCCCTGAGTTTGACACCCTTAATAACATCCTGTCCGTGGATGGAGTTGCATGTGAAAGGCCTGCATAAGAGAGTCTGAAGGACTGCTGGGGCCAGGCCCAGACCTTTGCTGCCAGACGCGAGCTTTCCTCTTAGCAAAGGGAGGGTGAGCATATGCCCTGGGGCCGCCCAAAACCTGGAACATTAAAACTTGCCATGGTGGCTCAGCTCAGCCGTGAACCCTGAGCTAGTCTGGCAGCTTGGCTGCGAGGAAGGATCTGAAGCCTGGATGACTGGGCCTGCAGTCAGAGCCAGAGCTGGACTCACTGTCTTGCACTATGAACAGGTATCATCGATTACAAACAGAATGTCCAAATCTTCAGAATTTTGGAGTGGAGAGATTTGAACAGGGGCCACAGTGCAGATGATTTTAGCATGGGCACTATAGAAAATTAACTTCTTGATCTTTAACTTTTTTCTTAAAAAAAAAAATTTAGAAGGTTAAATTGTTGATCTTTAACTTTTTTCTTAAAAAAAAAAAATTATATATATACATATATATATATTGAATACCAAAGCAATGTTTTCCCAGCAAAGTTGAATGAACACAAAGGCTGAAAGGTCTAAACATTGTGCAGGGAAAGTGAGGGTGAGGGATGAATCCCTAGCACCAATTTCTCCTCTTGCCCAAATCTTCTCTCCTCCAGCACTCGCTAACTCACTCTTGACTGTGCTGTGGGAGCTGCAGAAGGACATCAGTGCACTTGTCTGAGGCAATGAAGCTTCCCCCCCCCTCTTCCTCTAGCTCTCTCTGCACAGCCCTCGCTGTGTTTTTGGCAGTCACAACTGACCATCATGTGCCGTGGTGCCAATTTTAGTGAAAACTGGCACATATGGCAGCTGAAGTGCCATATGCCATAACAGAATATTTTTGGCTGTTTCCTCCATTTGTATAGTCACTGGATCTGATATAAAAGTGGTTCATTATTAATTATTCCTTTTACCATTTTGTACCCCTTTAAAAGAACCATTTTATGTGCATTTAAGTGTGGCTCTGAGAGTTCATATAAATATTTGGTCTTTGGTCATTTACAAAGACATTAAAGGGGATGGGTTTGCGATTCTACCTGTGAGTCTTTTGTAAGCACTGCAAAAGAAAAAATCATGTGCATGATTATGAGAAAGACTACCTCTTTCCGCCTGTTTCCCTCTGCTCTACACACTCGGTTAACAAAACCGCTGTGTTGTCTTCCTCTTTACAGGGTTTAGACTCCTTCCTTTTCCTCTTCTGCCCTCCATAGGAAAGTCCATGTTAAGTCCATGTTAAGTCTTCAGAATGCTCAGTGTACTGCCCATTCTTTCTTTCTTTCTTTCTTTCTTTCTTTCTTTCTATTACATTTAATTTACACAGCCATTTATCTTGAAGAATATTTGCTTTAACTTTTGATAACCTAAATGCATTAAAATGTACATTGACTGACACTGCTGTAGAAATAAACAGTCAGGACTGAGCTTATATTGTAAAACAGTTTAAATATGTGTTCTCTTGCCAATATGACAATGCCACTGCAGATGTAAACATTAATCAAAACATTGATAAATATGAGCCTTATTCCTCCATCAGATGATCCCTATTGTTATCTTGACATGCCGTATATGCTGTCATCCTTAATCTTCTGCAAGAAAAGCAGCCCAACAGCTGAATTGCTAAATAAAAAACAGACCCTTGTTAATTTTAATTATACTCTGACTTGCATCTGTTTGGAATATGTTCATGTTTCTCTTTCTATCTGCTGGTAATAAAATCATATCATTCTAGGTTAGTATGCACGGTGTGTCTGAATGTCCAGAATAGAGTTGTTCTTAATCCTTTAGAAGCTTACAGTTCAAGATCACAATTTCTCTTTTCTCCTTCTTAAACAGGATTATTTTCTTACAATCAGACAGACTTTTAATACAAAAGAATATCTTAATCCCTGTTAATAATTAACAAAGTCTTTGTGTCAGAAGAAAAAAAAAACTTAAAATCAAGGTCATGTTGAGCTAACATCAAAGTACTACAATTAGCCTCTGTATGAGGATGCCACAGAGAAATCTGCTCTGTGTTGTACTTTACACTGAGAAGTCAGTTTGCCCCATAAAGCACTGCTATTAACAGGGGCTATATGTTTTAGGACAATAAAGTGTGTGGGGGGGGGTTAATTCTGTCCGCCGAACAGCCTCTGCCAGCCATAAACCTGCAGTCCATGAGCTAAGCAGATGGCTACCGATTGAGCAAGGAAAAAGAGTCCTCATCATGCTCAACATTCAAATTACTGTATGGGAAAGGTAAAATTATGGTAATTTGAAATGCATAATGTAAATTGCATTTAATATTTTATTATTGATGCAAAACATAAAAAAGTGATTATATGGGGGAAAAAAAGACATCTTAAAAAAAAACTTTGTTCACAGCAAAAAGAATATCTGAATTAGTTACACCTAATGCACTATAGATATTTGAGTTACTATTTTGTAATTTTCCATGAAGATCTAAATTGGGAAAGAATGGTGTAATCAGAACATTTTATTTCAATTTAGTCCTCTCTTTAAAAAATGCTAAATTAAATGTATAAAACCACTGTGAATTACATATTATTATATATTATCATAATTGAAGATAATACTTGTGATAAAAGATAACAGTCGTTGATATTTTGCAAGATATCTGTCTAGTTGATGGCCCTGAAAACCAGGGAGCTCTTCAGTTTGAAAAACTGTGTTCAGTGCTAATACTGATTCGTTAGAAATGCATTGAGATGATTTAAAGTACATTATACAGATTGTCTTTAATGCCTTGCCATATACAACAAAAGAGGATTGTTGTTGTTGTCCTCAACAAGACTATATGCAGCATTGCTGAAGAAGAGTGGATGTAGTTTTTGCACTACATTTATTTCAGTGTCTCAGTGTTTTCTTTTATTTTATTAGTTATTTATTTTATCTTATTTTATTATTTTATTTATTTATTTATTTATTTATTTTTTCATTTTGAACAACTTGATGTCATTTTACCTTTGCACTAAAGTAACCACAATCACCCACTTGTGATCAAGGAACCATAGCCCAAATTTTACAGTGGACTTTAATAATAATATATTTTATCTTGATTCTTTCAAGCACCTGACCAGCTTATACCTTCCCCTAACCCATTTACAAACTAAAATATTTTATTTATTAATGTCATTATCAATAATGGCACTATTACCTTTACAATTTTCATTTATATTGCAAAAACCTTCAAAACGGTCTTTATATGGCAGCAACTCAACATTTTTCTTCTGATAAGAGGTTACAAGACAGATGAATAAGTCATCTATTATCTATTACCCTTATCTATTATGACAGTTTATTGATCCTCTCTCAATCAAGCTGAGTTGGGTGGCATTCAAAATAATTAAGTACGACCGTGCCCCTGTGATCCCCTACAGAGAAATCTATTGATTTGTGTATTTATCAAACCTTCAAACTGGTTAATATTTAAAACATTTCGCCATATCGGTTAAAACAGCGGGTCTGTAGCGTACCGGCGCAATATGTTGAAGGAAGTTCTGGTGTGTGCACTTGGCTGGCTGAATACTCACTGCTGTCTCCCACAGATGTTAATACAGACATCACAATCCACTCGCGCTGAGGTCAGGTTAAGCACGCGGGCTCTCGTGCTTCTCTCCTCTAGAGATGGAGCGCCACAGAAGGTGTGCACGCGACAAGCCTCCGCGCTCATGAGCTGTATCTCAGGCTGCAGCAAAGCGAAAGAGCGCCCCGGATGCCGAGAAGTATCAATAGAGCAGTTTGCTAATAGTCAGTTGTCGAACCAGCCCTGAGAGAAAAAGTAGCTAATGATAATTATAATGCAAGCACATAATTTAGAAAGGAACATGCTGCAAGTGGCGACACGTTGTCTGTACAATCAAAAGTCCAAGCGAAAACAGGAATCGTCCGTGATTTTAAGGAAGCTGTGGGACATAGATAACCTAATGAACAGTAGACTAATTTATTGTCACAAGGAGAAACTTTTTGTTGTCCATTTATTTATTGACACGTTAATAATATACAGGTCTCAAAAGCAGTCATGAACAAACAAAATTATTTCCCTAACCTTCTTTAAAAAGTTATTTTATAAGAAAAAAAGAAAAAATCAATTTTTTAATTGGTTAGTCACCTTATGTTTTCAAATACAATAATGCATTTTAATCTATTTTAAAAGACAGTACATGTAATTTTACTGTAAAATACACTTGTATTCTATTTTGCTGTATGGAGACTAGTTGTATTTCAAAGCGAAACGTATATTTATATAGTAACACACAGTTAAAATTTTCTTATTAATTGGAAGGGGCATTCCCAAAATTCACTGCTCAAACCGTCACATTTGTTTGGATTTTATTCGAAAAGTTACTGGAGTTTAAGTGTTTTTTGTTGCATTGTATGTTGTTTAGTTGATGTTTACTACTCACGAGTCACGTGTGTTCCCCTTATGTTTGTGTGGGTAATACTGGGCTCTGTCTTTGTTATTATTGGTCACTGTAGAAGTCACCATGTGACCTTCCATTGCGCCACCTCACCTGTGTTATTATCAGTACATGTAGGCTAACAGTAACAAAAGGATAGCCCACATATGTTGATATAATGACATATGTAGTTATGAACTGTAAAATATACAGTCATCCCGTAATGCATGCAACATCGCCCCTGTTTTTTACAGTAAAGGTCTGCAACCACACAACGTGCAGTTTTTGACCATAAATGCAACAACACTGTGCAGAATACAATCAAAAATAGCATAAGCATCATCTTTTGAATATTATTACAACGTTAAAATGAATTGAAATGAAAAACCCCCAAATAAGTGAAAGTTCTATTTAAACTATAACATTTGAAATATGCTGCCAATTTGCATCTGTTTTAGTGATTGCAGTGCACTTTACAGTGTTTCAGCATAGACACCTCGCATCTACTAGCTAACTGTCGGCGACCGAGGAGTTAAAGGGAGGAGACGAAGCGTGTCACGCCTCATTGGGCAGATTATGTGCAGCAAACAAAAAGTGTGTATGTGGGTGCCACTCAGCCAGTGTATCGGCCCCATCTGCACGCCTCTCTGCGCTCGCGAATCATAAGACGGTCGGCAACACTGTCACTTTCAACAGACGGGGAAATGTACTGACTGCACGGACTTCATCGGAGCCGCTGAATGCATACTTGAAGATATACTGACGGCAATTGTGAAATTTTGTGGATTATTTTATCCTAGTACCATGGTGAGTAATGACAATTTTGCAATAACATCAGCCGGAGGCTAGTAATATGGGGCTGTATGCAGTGCCCAAACAGCATCCTCGCAACCATGCAAAGCTCGCAGATGGTAGGCGAGAGTCATTGAATCAGGAAAACTGGCTACACATCATAAAGTCATAAAGTTAGAATAACAACAAGACCTCAGATTTAAAAAAAGCGCAATAAATTTTAGCCTGAAGCAGGAGGTCAATCGGTTCGTCTCCTCTATTTTAGAAATGCGCATTTATTCATGGGTCTATTATAGTATTTAGTTGAAATGCATATTCATTGGGTCCTTTGTGTGATTCTCAGGAGTGAGACTGCGACCCCACAGCTACAAAAGGAGAGGATCGTGAAAGGATTAAGGGCAAAATTCACACTAAGGCTTTTATGGATGAAGGGAACTTGAAGCATTTGTGTCTTGATAATAGCCTACCATCGAGAGCCGGACGTGTCCATTTGAAATAGCCTAGCATCCTCATCATAATTAAATAGTCATTTAAACGCTTTGCAGAATAAAATATTTTTTCATATTTTCACAATTTCAACCTATTTTGTATTAGGCGCGTCAGTGTCTTATACTTTATTCGAGCAAGAAATACGAAGTAGCCTAAAAATAAATAAATAAATAAATAAACCGGTCTGCTTAATACCGCAGCCTGTTGAAAAACTGTAAACGAATTTGTAAATTTAATAGCCTATGTTTTTAATAAACGTCTCTTGCAAAATTGAACACAATTCGAGCTGCCTTTTACCTTAAGCTACACAACTATCTGCAGTAACAACATTTCCATCCACTCTTGTCGTTATATAGAAATAATTTTCACAGGATTTTTCTTTTTGACCTCATCAGAAAGCTGGGTAATCAAGTGAAATCCCAGCAATATGTCCCAGCCATACCACTGTTATTATCTGTTAAAACTATAATAAAACTATTTAAAAACATACATTAACAATATGGAATATATATGAAATATTTCCCCATTGTTTTTAAATGCTACTAAAAACGTTCTTGTGTTTAACAAGTTACACGACTAAACTCAAATTTGCGTGTAACAAAATAGCTACGAGAGATTCAGCTCATTTGTAAATGTGCATTAGGGGTTTGGGGAAGAAAAAATAATTAACTCCGCGTGCTGCCTTAATTAAAGTCTCAAAAGGAAAGTGGTGGATTATGGTAATAAGGAGACATACGTTCATTCTTTTAGAATGGAGCTAAAGGTTAGCTGACGTGAAATCAGTGACTTTGACAGTGTTACTGAATCCATTCGATATGGTCCCCGATTGTAAAATAGACCGAACGGTCTCATAAAGGCAGATATTCATCGCTGTCAAAAGCATGTAAAATATTTCCGACAAGTGGAAGATAAATCTGAAAATACGCATTGAGAGTTACTAATGTAATACTGCCACAGTCACGCTTTGAAATCGAATTAATGCGTTGTAAGAAATAACATTCTATTCTTCGATTACTTTCTCTCCTTTTATTAATTTACAGAATTAATAAAAAAATTGTTTCTTCATGTTTATATTTTATAATATAGATTATAGCTTAAATAGCATACAGCATCAAAAATAATAATAGGCTACTATAAAATGTCAACAATAAGCCTAATTTATCAATCGAACAGAAATAGCTTTAAAAAAAAAAAAATCAATGCCACGGGCCTAAATGTAAAGTAGACTCCGTACATGGAGATTGTATTAAATTCACTTAGAACTCCAAATCAGAACTGGGAAAATGTTTTAAATATTTACATACTTTTTATAATTGAGAAATAGTGATTTGGTTTTTATTATTATTATTGTTTATTATTATTATTATTTTACAGCAAATGATGGAGGAATCCAGTTCGCAGCGACTGTGCTGGGATGGCGACGCGAAAGCGATGCAGCAGTGTTTAACGGATATATTTACCAGCGTCTACACCACCTGTGACATTCCGGAAAATGCCATTTTTGGCCCATGTGTTCTGAGTCACACTTCACTGTATGACAGCATCGCCTTTATCGCTCTCAAGTCCACAGACAAACGAACGGCGCCTTACATATTCAGGGTATGGTGATGCTTTATTTCATTTCCAACAAGTCCAGTGTTTGAAATGTGTATTTATTTCAAACATATAAGCCTAGGTTGGCTAACTGCAGTATTTTTTTTAATACAAAAATGTTAAACTGTGGTAGAGGAATTTTATTCTTTGAAATTAATTACTGATACTTAGTTGCTGACAGCTCTAAGGTTTCAGCTTAATGTTTGAAGTAGATGTTCTGACCGCTTTACTGGTGCTGGTTTCAGGTGGACACGTCAGCTGCCAACAGTTCCTCAGAAGGCCTGATGTGGCTGAGGCTGGTTCAGTCGGCGAGAGACAGAGATGAACAGAACCTAGAGGCCTATGTGAAGAACGGCCAGCTTTTCTACAGATCACTGAGGAGAATAGAGAAGGATGAAGAGCTGCTGGTGTGGTATGGCAAGGATCTCGTTGAGCTCCTGCTGCTGAGCTCAGGCAGAAATCAAGCCAAAAGTAAAGGTACACTTTGAAGATCAACACATGATCAAAATAGAAGTTGTTTGTGTTTAAATACTCAGTAAATATAGTTTGATGTGTTTGCATAATATTGATTTATCAAAGATTTTTAAAAAACGTATACACATGAAAAAAGTTGTACAGTCCATAATTTATATGTGTAAATTAATATCTGACAGAAATTTTGTAAAATTATGTTTTAATAAAATTACAGATTATCATATCATTATGTACCTGCTGAAGGACATTATTTCTAATATATCTCTTTTCTTTTCTCTTCCCCCCACCAATTATGTGTTGCAGGAACATCGCCCTTTTTGTGCCCAGACTGTAGCCAGCGCTTCCAGTTTGAATTTCCCTTTTTGGCTCATCTAAGATTCCGCTGTACAAAGAGACTACAAAGCATGGCCAGCCCAGAGGAGGAGGCCACTGACGCAAGTGACCAGGCTAGTCTACCTCCTGCCAGATCCAGTCCCAAACTGGGCCGATCTGATGGCTTCTCCAATCCACAGGAAGGAAAGCCATCCACAGACTTCCATAATCTAGCCAGGGATTTGGAGAATAACAGAACCAGTCCGCCGAGCGACAAAGAGGCCGAGATCCTGAGCGAAAATTCTGGAAAGCGCAAGTTCTCTGACATGGAGGACAGCAGGAACAGTGGATTATCTCAGCCTCCCAAGTCCAAAGAGGAGTTGGCCAACTCGGCACAGCAGTACCGTGGAGCGTATGGTCTGGACGAGAGCAGGCGGGCTTTCTCACCCTCTGTTTCAGAGTCGACGGAAACCAAGAGGAGCGCCTTCACAGAGGTCAAGAAGTCACCTCAGAGCTTGAAGCACAGCAGTAAAAACTCCAGCTCCAACTCGGAGAACAAGGAGGCTGGTCGGCCCAACAGCAACCCGGCTGAAAAGCACCTCAACATCAGACAGGTTCTCAGTGAGACTCAGCCCCCACAGTCCCGAATGGAGACCTCGTCAATTGGCAGCGCTTTCACTTCGGTGCCCCAGCAGGGTGGTGGAGGCTCGGAGAGAAAGAGTGCCTTTAGCCAGCCGTCTCGCACCTTCTCACAGCTATCACCTCTTGTCATGGCACCCAAGCTTCTGCCAGCAGTGGACTGCCATCCTGCGGTGGGCGACACTGTCTCTTCCAATAGACTCTACCAGGCAGACCACCTCGCCGCAAAGCTCCAAGGCTCAGAACTAGGCAGCAACTGTCCTGTGCCGGGTGGCATTGCAAAACAGAACCCTTTCCTATACACCACAGCCTTCTGGCCCAAGACCTCAGGCCCCATCCAGCTGCAAATGCCCTCTGCTCTCACGCTTCTGCCCCCTTCTTTTACTTCACTTTGTCTGCCTGCCCAGAACTGGTGTGCCAAATGCAACGCCTCCTTCCGCATGACCTCTGACCTGGTCTACCACATGCGCTCGCACCACAAAAAGGAGTATGCCATGGAACCTCTTGTTAAAAGAAGGAGAGAAGAAAAGTTAAAGTGTCCAATCTGTAATGAGTCTTTCAGGGAGCGGCACCACCTTTCACGGCACATGACCTCTCACAACTGAATTTTTGAGGATTTATTTGTTTTTCTTTCTTTCCTTCCTCCTTTCTTTTTTCTTGCATTTTTTTTATCAAAAGGGAATAAGGTTAATCTGGAGGAGTAATGCCAACGCGTTTGCTCTCATTTTCAAAAGACATTACTGTTTGAATGGTTTGATTTCTTCAAAAGTCATGTTTTGTGTATGAAGATGCATTTTGACTAAAAAACCTAAAATATATTTATTATATGAAGCACTTATTTGAAAAAAGTGGACAATAATAATGTAAGTGTACCTTGGATTTTGTATATATTAATGTATAATGTATATAAATCAATTAAGATGCAGATCATTTCATTGAGAGTTATTCAATGACATGTTATGTCTATATGCATAAGGATACTTAACATTGGGAACATGATGTTGAAGTGTATTTAAGAGTGCATGTAAATTATAGTTATTGGTATAATATGCAGTCTATTCAAAACAATGTAAATACCTGTTTTGTTTGAATACAAAGTGTAATATTTTGTGTCTGTGAGAAATAGATTCAGTGTTTCTTCCTTTTGCTGAAATTTACTATTTGATAGTTTATCTAATCATGTTGAATGCTTTGACAATAAAATAGCTTTATTTTCACCCGACTGTGTGATTAATTATGCCTGCCTGACTATAAAATGACAAGAAATTAAACGTTAACAACATACATGTGTAATCTAACCCTCTTAATAGAGGATTGCATAGCGATGCTTGGTACTGTATTTACAGTTATGGGTAGTTTCCTTTTAAACAAGAGCCATAATTCATACAAAAACTCTTATACCATCGCGTATACGCTCATGTCCTGGTTTAGGCTGCTACAGTTTCAACACTCATACTGTATTTCTTGGGTAAATCAGCGGCAATACAATATGTCTATATCATTCTAAAATGTAAAATTCATCGACTGTAATACGTTCGACACTCATCATTTTGTGGGGAAATGCACACACACAAACACACACACACACACACACACACACAAAACAACAGCAAAAGACATGTGTCTAATAAATAAATACATAAAGAAAGATGTATACCAAAAGGTATAAATTAAACTCATTTACTATAGTTAATTATAATACTAACAGCAACAACATTGATCATAATATTATTATTTTAAAACAAGTAACATTTCCACTACAATTTATTCTCCTCAAGGGAAAACCAAGCACTGAATTAAATCTGAAATAGCGAATCGCCTCCAAGAATCACGATCTCCACTGTGGTAAAGTCCATTTTAATTTTTAAGACAATAAAAATAGCAAACAAGTTAAATAAAGAAATAAACGAAAGACGGATGCTATATTAAACATGCGCTCTTTATTTTCAAAAGTCTTGCTGTAGTGTCACAATAACATACATTAAATGTGTGAATCGTTTCGTTTAATTCAGTGTTTGTGTTATTATAATCCTGTAAAATGCGTGCTTCAGAAAATTAAGATAAAAGCAAATGCTACTTGACACCATTGCCATGTAAAGGTAAAACAGATTTAATAAACTACTGAAAAATTAACCCGGTTTAACAAATGCAATGAAACAACATCCTTTAATGTTGCGGAAAGGCTAAGTGTAAATTTACATTGGCCGAATGTATAAAAGAAAAAACACAAACGCACTCTCATAATTAAAATTAAATAATCTCCATTTAGAAATGTATTACATATTTATCATATGGGCCACAATTATAACGATAAAATATTAGTATTACCACCTTAGCATTGTCGATATATACCTGTCACAATCAACTGTTATTTACAATTATTGTTTTTCCTTATTAGACAATAAAACACAATGTGATTGTTTTCTTAGCTTTATATTACATTTATATGTCTTTTTCAAATAGAAATTAATATCAGAACTTATGGCTCTTGAAACCAAAGGGCCGAGAGGAAGCAATAAAGCTGTAAAAATAGCTCAACAGTGACACCAAGCTTCTATTATGAGAAATTCAACCAAATCAAGATTTTTTTAAACGAATTGTGATTGCCTTTTATTGCAGAGCCTTAGACTGCCACCTAATGGTCGACAGAGGAGTCAACAAATCCAAAGTTCAACCAGCTCCAAATCATTTACTTATTTTAATTATATAATAACTAAATGTAAAATAACAACAACAAAAAACATTGTTAAAATAATGTAGTTATATTAATTAGTTACTTTATTTTAATTATGGATATATAAAATAAAAAGGTATTTTCTGTGTAAGGGGGAAATAATAAATACTATTTGAAGGAGCTGAACTTTGGTTCAGTGTGACATCAATTTAATAAGTTGACCTAAAAATAAAACCTTATACACAATCATAAAAATCGATCAAAGAATTCAATCAAGAATATTTGGTAATGGGCTGGGAGATGATGATAGTCACTAATACTTACTGAAGATATTTATTGCATGACCCATGTTTTGTGACTGGAGTCATCCATCCTTTCATAAGCTCTAGTTACATTTGTCACGGTATCACTCAGCACCTCTCGGCCAGGCTCAGTTTATACCCTGCTCACATGTGACTAATGTGGTCACCCTTGGCTAACCTAGCTGGCCAGCTTCTCATACTTTACGCGTGATTGTGTCCTATGGTGAACTGCTCTTCCATGCATCTGTCTCTTCCCTTCATCTTCCTGTTGTTCTGTAACATCTTGGCAATGGGGCCCTTGCATCAAAATAGATCTGAGTGAAACACACCGAACTCAAACTTCATCTTCGTGTTCAAACAGCATGTTTATGAGCGAGCATGAAATCCGAGATCACGACGAGAATGAGAAAACAAGATGCATGATTTATAACTGACAATTTATGATTTACAACAAGACAAACACTGCAATATTACAGTAATATTAATGTCACCAAGAAAGCTAAATTGACAATTGTTTATATATATATATATATATAATTATTATTGAAATATTGCAATGTTTATAATAAATAATTTATCCATGCACATCATTATTTTTTAAATAATGTTCCCTTGTAATTGTTAATAAAAAATTAACTCTCCCCCTTCCTTCCCATCTAGCAGCAATCTGTCACCTAATAGATATGAGATCGCAGCAATTTTGCAAACAACAATCCAAATGATTCCCAGTGGACACATTGGGCCTACATTTTTTCTCTTTTGAGATGCTGTTTCACTAAGATACTATTCACAATAGTAGGGATGAAAAGACAACAGCAAGATCCGACATGCCAACTTTAATATTTTATTAAATGAGTCAGTGGTTTGATATGAGAGATGAAAGTTCATGAGTGGTCTGATACTCAGCATAGCAATGGACAACAGTGAATATTCTGAACATTAGACGACTGAATGCCACAATGGACAAATCAGAGTCACATATTGCAGAATGCAGTGTAATCAACATCAATAATATATGTGTTTATTTGAACCTCTAAATTGTCTTGAACAGTTTGTTATTCACCTTGTTTATTCTGTGGATTAGCTATGATTGTGTCATTGCCTACCATTGGTTGCATCTATCTATATGAAAAACAGGCTGCTTAAGTTATTTTAAAGCACCACACATTCAATCTTCCTCCGCGCTGACATGGACAAATTTACACTTAGCGTACACTTCAATGACGAACAGATCTGCTTTATAGACATGTTTTTGCACTCAGCATGCTCTCTGTCTTCCTCAACTGTTTGTACCTGTCTTCTGTGCGTCTGCCTTGCAAATTCTAAGCATTGCTGAGAGTAATAGACAGATCTGAGAGCAGGCAAGTACTTAAGCTGCACCTGTCTCTCCTCTTCAAACTTCTGTCCTTCATGGGTCATACACAAAATCTTCAAGTAAAGAGAAACAGATTCTTAATTGATTTTAGGCCTCTTCTGCTGACTCTCTTTTCTTGCTTATAAGGTATACCTTAAATATATTTTTTCTAGGGTATTTTAACCAACAATCATATATCAAACCCATTTTTTTGTTTTTAAGGGATAGTTCACTCAAAAATGAAAATTCATAAAAAATAACTTACACTCATGTTGTTCCAAACCTATATGACTTTATGTGGAACACACAAGAAGATATTTTAAAAAGGCTTTTTTTTCTCTCTCTCCTTTATTTATTGTAGGACCACACTTTTACTTTCTGGACAAAAACTGTTTAAACATTCTTTAAAATATCTTCTTTTGTCTTCCACAGAAGAAAGATAGTTAACAACGTATGCAAATGACAGCATTTTCATATTTGGGTGAACTATCCATTTAAGTGGTTTCTTCCTACGATAAAAAAATAAAAATAAAATAAATAAATAAATAAAAGAAATTAAAAGTAATATTGTGAATTTTTAATGACTGATACACTGTTTTTTAGTGAATGGATTTCTCGTGTAGCTGTATCTTTGATGCTTATGGATCCACTTTTTTTTTAGAAGTAGATTTATCTTTTGCATGCATAGGAAATCAAAGCAAAGTGCTTGTTCACATTCCATAGTTACAGTTATACTGAGTACGCAGGTGTCAGTAGCTCAGCCACTAACAATGTCAAACACAGCTGTTGTTCGCTCTGCTAATGCTATGGGGTGAACTGCAATTGAACATAAATTATGCAACCGCATAAAAGATGTACCAGTCATTCATGCACCGTTGATACAGACACCAGCACCATTGCTGTTGCTGGGTCATGCAAGGCTATGATTTATATGTCATCAACAGGAACAAGCTGTATGCTTTACTAAGGCAGAGTACAGGTCACACATTTTATCTTGACTACCAGCAGGTTTGTTGTTGTTTCTTGCTCTGGGTCATTTGTCACAGTGCACAGGGTGCTGCTCTCAAAGAGAGGCTGCTTTAAGAGCAGTGGTAAAATATAGTCCTTCGGAAATCCACTGTAAAACTATACGGAACTAATCTTTCAGCACTGTGCAGGCATTTCGAGTGTCCAGCTCTGATTACTGCGCCCTGAGCCAGAGCAGTCAGGTAGGCCTGAAGGTGGATTTATGCCAAAGGAAGTGAACAGGAAACTCCCTGTTGATTGGTGAGAGTGAGGAAATGATGACTGTTTGTTGGTTTTACTAGATAGGTATAAGGACTAGAGAGGGAAAAGAGGGGGGAGGATGGGAAGACTTCCACAAGAGGGATAAGAGAGTCTAGCAATTTCCGTAGCCTCAGCTATGACCTGAAGGAATGGAGGCTGGAGCAAAAGCCTGGCACTCAAAGCAAGATGCATAGAGCACAGAGAGAGGTAGATGTGGAAAATATATTTGAAAAAGGCTGTCGCTGAAAAAACTCAAAGATGAGGTGGAGGATGTCTCAGCTCACATCAATGCATGCCGTTTTTTTGTTTTTTTTCTTACTATAATGTGATCATATCAAACTGTTCTGCATTTTAGACCTTTTTAGAAAAATATAAAGAATATTTACTTGTGTTGTGTTAAAACTGCAATGTCCATTTCTTAAACAATAATGTACAGTGTATATAAATAAATGTTGGAACAATTTAAAATATTACACATTACAATAATTTATTATGCTAACATACAGTCAAACCGAAATTTATTCAGACACAACATTTCACACACTATCACTGTTTATTCGCTATAGAAAATGGTAATAAAATATGACAAGAACATAATGTCAGATAACACTTAAGCGAAACATGGTCAGGTCAAAGTGTCTGAATAATTTATGGTCCCAAATTATTGTACATTTTACTGGTAGTCCACTGTATGGAGATTTTTTGTAACAGTTTACTTTATTTTGCAATCCTCCCTTACATAAATTAACTATATTGTAATGCACCCAGTAGTAAAAAAAAATAGTAGTAAAAAAAAATTTAAATTTTTATTTTATATAATATATATATATATATATATATATATATATATATATATATATATATATATATATATATATATATACATACATGTATATATAAACACATATATAATAAAATACATTCAAATGTATAAACATTTTAAATTGTACATTACTGTGTAAAAAACATATATACATTATAATTGCACCAACTTATTATGTTTTTGAAAGGTGAGTGATTTAATTATCCATAATTAAATGCTGCAGTTACAGATCACACATGAAGGAAATTTCCACAGATGACACTCACTGACACTTTTTAAAAGTACATTGGTAACCTTTTGTTTACCTCTGTCTATTGAGGGGGAGGTAGAGTTTACCCTGCTCGTTTTTATCTTGCCTAATCTGTCAGTAGGTACTGATGGCCACACTGACAGCGATCGTCAGCGATTGCACTGCTCATTGACAGGCAGCTCTGTCTGTAACAAGTGAACAGGTGCTTCTTTGTTCCTCACCAAATGCCCTCGGTCACTTTGCAAAAACACAGCCCTGGCTTTCTCACAAATGAATGGGAGACTACTTTGTTCAAAGCAAATGTTTAGATCTATTATAGATTAAATGCTTGGCTGATCCGTGGGCTGTTTTGAAAAGACATGTTTGCTATGCGTGAGCATTTTCATGTCGCCTCATGCTCCAACTCTTAGGAATGGGAGGAGGGAATAGGGTGAGAATCTTTGACCCTTAGAGTACAGCTCAAAAAAAATGGGTCTCTGGTTTGAGGAAACCTCTAGATTGAGAGCAAAAACCTTCTCTTCTGTTCCGCCTTGCCGCGGTGGAATGTTTCAGATGACTGTGGGCACGTTTGCAAAGGACTAAAGTTGAGAAAGTGGTTCAAGGGTCAAAACACATACACATACATAACTTGATTGTTATTTCAATAGTGAAATCTACACAAATCATCAGAGAAACACCCTCAAGCACACGGAAATTCCTTTAAAAATAAATATCTGTGATTCCCAAATCAGCGGCTGTAAAAAGGTCTTGTAAAATAACACCAGTCACACGTAAAGAAAAATGAGAAAACAGCTCCCTATTTCAGAACCGTGTTTCTGCAGGTTTTATGAAGGTAAGTTTTAATCGTTTTAAAGACCTTTATAAGACTAAGTAAAGACAATTTAAGGAACTAATTGAAGGGAACACAAATCTTCCTCAGTAACTGTGGTTTGCTTTCCAGTGAAAATGTCAAAAAGATGCTTAAATCAAGGTACATTTACCTGAGATGCAAAATAACTTAAGAAGTCTTCTTGCTTTCTGAGATATTTTTCTAAATGAAGTAAGTTTATGATTAAAACAAGAACAAATATCTGTCAAAGGCCTTAGAACTTAATTCAAATGACTTCAAAGTGAAAACAAGTTTTCACACCCTATTAACCTTTTTTGTTTAGTTTCGTTTTAAGCATAAATTCACAGAATTTTGTTCAGTTTCTCAGAAAACAAGACTTCATATCTTTTTGCATCTCAAGTATTTAGATATTTGTACTGGAAAACAGGATGAAATACTAAGGAAGTTATTTATTTACTTATTTATTTACTTATTTTGCTGTGCATGCAACATTTCATGCCATGAATTTATTAATTTAAGACTTTCCACACCTATTAAGACATTTTTAAGGCCTTAACGTGGAAATGCGAATGAAGACTTTTAGAAACCTTTTTAAGACCCGCAAAGAAACCCTGAAAGAAGTTTTCATCCTTTACATGTAAATATTTGCCCAAATGCATAATAAAGACATTTTTCCTATTTGTACAAATTAACTTCCACATTATATGTTAAAACATAGCAAGTCATACAAGTCATGTAATATTTGCTTATTAAAATCTTTTTTATAATATATATAATATATATATATTATAAAATTATAATATATATGTTTGATATAGCTTCTAAAAACAACATCCATCAAGAAGAAGACTCCATAACAACAGTACAACACTATTGCCAAAACATGTGAGCTAACAACCATCAGCCAACAGACAAAATTATTGAGTAGTGGGTCAGTCTTAACACTGTCCAGACGCCGTCATTCATGGCAGTAACTGAAACACATCTCCTCCCCTGTTACTCAACAGCTTAATTCACAGATAATGATCTCTTGTGCCAAAACAATAACTCTTCCCCAAGACAGAAAATCCTGCATGATACTACAAAGTTATTAAAAGCCAGGCTCACTGATGAATCAATCAGGATCATCAGTGTTTATACTCATCTGGTGTATTACCTCACTGCAGTTTCTGGAGGGTCCAACACAAACAAATGGCCTTTACAATTTGGGAGGTATACAGTTCTGCACTGTTTACATTAAAGTGATCAATCCATGTTGTGCAGCAAGTGAAACAAAGACATCACAGACCTCCATGTCTCAGTCATTTATCTAGTGATTAAGACTGTAATGTTTTCAGGACACATTCCTTTCAAATTACTGAAGGCTGCCATCACATCTTAAAGGTAACTTAAGATGCTGTAAGCAAAATCTACAAATGCTCTATCCAGCAAATTCATGCATAAGAGCATATAGCATGCATAATTATATGATCCTTGCCATCTACAAAACAAATTGCTTGACTAGTTCACAATATCTTCAAATGCTATAACCTTAATGAATACATTAATTTTGACAATATAACACTATTTATGTGAGTATGTGAGTATTTATATATCTAAAAACCTAACTGATCTTGTGATCACTGTGTACATGTGTATATATAAAACTGAAAAGACTTCCTGTCTAGGTTTTGTACAGGCATGTTGCAGTTAATATCACATATTAACTATCAATAGCACAATATTTTGTGTAGATGATTGAAATTCATATGTTTTGGATATTTTAAAAGGAACATGGAATTCCCACTGTGCTGTCCTTTAAGCAGAAAATGTGTAGTGTTGCTTTTCGCTCAGCAGGCAGCTGTACTGAAACAACTGGCCTGGACACCACTATTGTTTGATTAATAGAGGGATAATAAGGGGGAAAAAAGAGAGGCTTTGAAAGGTCCTAATGAAACTGTAAAATACTGTTAATTTAAATAATACATTTTGTTTTATTCTGTGTTGTCATTAACATGTGCTACATTAAATGAATCCACGTAACACACAGTTTGGCATTGTGCCTATTAGCAAAGAGTACAAACACCCCACTTTTCAGTGGACTATTCCTGTAACTAATTCCTGAAAGCCTCATGCTGAAACTTATGGTGAGCCAACAATTCTACCTTAGTTTTTAAAATAGCAACATTCCCACAATGAAATTAATGAAAGATGATCACTACAGTGATAATGCATTGTCACTGAAGTTATTACTGTACATTGCATTATCACTCATCACCCATGTCTGTTACCCATTACTTTATACAGATTAAAATATATTACATTTAAGAAAAACAGAAATAAAGTTCTTTAAAAGAAACATTAATAAAATGTTCTGACTGAAATACTTTTATTTTATTTTATTTTATTTATTTGTACCTCTATATACTTTTTATAAGCTATGTACCTAATTTTTGTCAACACTGGATATTTATAAATACATTTAATCTCAAAGTGAGTCTTCATCCTCAAGGTCCTCTTTCCAACATGAACTTTATAGTTGTATATTTTAATTATTTTTGCCTGCTGGTCTCAGAAAGAATCAGTGTTAAGAACCTCTAACATTAATGCAACTCCCTGTGTGACAGACACGTTCACGCTCGTGCGCGAGGATGAGCGAAACAGCGCTACCTGAGGAGCTCTAAACATTCTAGATACACAGCTTCGGCAACTGCTTCTTTTCCTGTCATAAATGATTTGCTTGTCATGTTTTCTCGTGCGTAAAACGCAGAGGAGTCTGTACTTTTTATTCATTTACGTGAAGTGATGCTCTGTTTAATTTATTCAGAAATATAGAGCTTATAAAAAAAATCAAATGTGTATAAAAAGACTTGAACACACCTCTCATGATAAGCATGTTTGCAGTAGGCTATTAAAAGTGATTTAGTGTTATGTGGGGAATAAAGTAAAATATATCTAAGCGGTATGTGCAAAACATTATTATATTAATTAATTTATTAATCATAAAGATGCAGTGAAGAGATTTTGCTAGGCCTATAACGTTTGTAAAGTCCAAATCAAAGTCCTAACGGTGTAACCAAAACGCAGGAGGTCACTTTTGTCTAACAAAAAAATAACACCCTATGTCTGCGTGTCAAGGTTATCAAGTTTTCAAAAAATATAAAAATACTTCAGATGGAGTACCCAAACCTCCATTTGTAATCACCGTGGAAAATATGTGAAAGCTTGTTTGAAGAAGAAAAAGAAAATGCAATCACGTACACTTTGAAAGAAAATATCCGTACTTTATACTTTATCATGGTTAGACCACTTGACATTAAATAATTTTTTCTGGAGCTATACTCATATAAACGCTTTCCAAAACGACAAATTCATTTTAAAAACACAACTACAAATCTAACATTTCTAAGAAGTTACCAGATGTGTTTTAATCTAGATTCCTAAAATATGTCTTTTTTAATTACCTCCAACATCACTGATTGTCATTGACCCATGTTTTAAAGTATAAATATATGACTGCACATTCCTGTCCCTGTCAAAGACGCGCTATTTGGAGCTTCAGTAGCCTACATCTCCAACGATATATAGATCTCAGGACGGTTTGAATGTTTCGTCCGATATAAATTGAGGATGAGAGAGAGCATCCTGCACATCCCAGGCACGCATCAAGCAGTGAGATCATTTGTGATATAAATATCTCTTTGCCAGCAGATCTGCTCCAGCTCTTGCAGCCGAGGGTAATGCCCACCTCAGAGCGCTGGAACAGCAGCAAAATGCTGGAAGTGGCCTAGCACGCACACAGACAGCTCTCTGGAAAGAATGAACGTTCCTCTTCTGCTTTTGCTCCTCTTTCAGTTGCCTCGCTCTGCGCTGCTTACGGGATTTGAACGCGCGTATTTGGAGCACCAACTTGTCGAGGAAGGGCGCGTATCAGGGCGCAGGACTGGAAGACTGTATTGTAGAGTTGGAATAGGTTTCCACCTTCAGATTTACCCCGATGGAAGAGTTAACGGGAGTCACGAACCTAATCCGTTAAGTAAGTTATCATTTACCAATCTATACGGACATTGGGTAATGTGGAGAGCGAAGTTCAAATCAGTGTCTGATTGATCTTTTTTTTTTCATACTTGGTAGGCTATGGCTGCAGACTGTTCGATTATAATTTTCTGATGGAAATAAACTTTATACTCACTACGAATGAAATTGTGCCATTTACATCCAAAAATGCTGATAAGTTATTCAATTGACCAAATAGAATCATCAAAATGCTTTAATGGCATGCATGTATGAGCTGTGCAAAAATGTATTGGCACAAATAACTCTAATCCCAGACTGATCTGACTGAATGAATGAATGATAAACTAGTACTTCCTCTGGTTGGAGTCTCTTGTTTGGAGCGGATGTTTATTTACAGGTATGGGAACAGGTGCAGCAGCTGAGATCAGAATGCTAGTGAGCTGAAAGCTGGAGTGAGTGGCATCATTAACATGCCATGCACTAGATTTCTGTTAATGGTTGAATTGCTCGGTACACATACCATAGTACTAGGTCTATTTAGAGGGTCTACTGTCAAACAGATGATCAAAATTAGATTAAAGTAAAAAAGGACTTTGAGTTTGGCTGTGGGTGTTAAGTCCATATGCCAGACAAAATGTTTAGAAAGCAAACATCATTGACCTAAAACAAACAGTAATGACCAATACTATTATTGCCTTAAATATTAAAAAAATGGATGCTATTTCCAAATGCCAGTCAGTTTTTATATTAAGCAGTCAACTATTATGTGGAAACAGAGTTTAGTTTACACTTATGTGAAACCACCTCAAAATGTATATACACAAATTAACAGTGGTAACAGATGTGTTATAATCAGTAAAAGCTTATTTCTGGACCCTATGAAGTCTGTATCACTACACATACTGTAAGCTAAATAAAGAGCACCCAAACTTGTAGGATTTGTCTACAAATCACAATCATTTTTCTGGGTGGATATTTTTTTTTTTATGTTAGTGTGATTTACAGTATGTGTTGCAGTGCTTTCTCTATTCTTTACTTACTGTTAATATAAAAGCATTCAATATCCTGTGTAATATAAAAAAGAAGAAAAGACTGAGTTCACATGTTCATATGGCTTCAGCTGCGCTGCCGCCCTCCAGGACGGTGGCAATGCCTGAATCAGATCTGGAGACGTTGGCTATGCTTTCCCGGGCCACTGAGAGGGTAAGGCTTGAGTGGAAACCTCCACCACGTCCCGAGCTCTCACGGTTAGACCATTGGTTTCTCAGGGTTGCTCGCACTGGTTCTCAGCACCCCGCCCCGGTGCCTGTCTTCCCGGAGGTGCATGAGGAGTTCACCAGGTCATGGACAGCACCCTTTACTGCCAGAAACCGGCCTTCTGCTTCCTCCTCCCTCACCACCCTCGACGTGGGTGCAGCTAGGGGGTATACGGTGATCCCCCCAGTGGAGCGGTCGGTAGCGATGCAGTTGTGCCCTAAGACAGCCTCCTCCTGTCAAGGAAACCCGTTGCTCCCTTCCCAGGCCTGTAGGCATTCATCTGGTCTCACCGGCAGTGCTTATACGGCTTGTGGAGAAGCTGCCTCCGCCTTACACGCTATGGCGTTACTACAGGTTCATTGGGCCAAGGGACTAAAGGACCTGCACGAGGATGGTCATGATCCAGAAGTTCTGATAGAGCTCCGAACCGCTACTAACCTCGTACTCCAAGCGATGAAGGTCACTGCGAGTTCTCTGGGTCATGCAATGTCCACACTTGTCGTCCAGGAGCGCCATCTCTGGCTGTGTCTGGCTGACATGAGGGACGCTGACAAAGTACGGTTCCTCAATGCCCCTGTGCCCCAGACCGGCCTCTTTGGTGACGCAGTTGAGAGCTTTGCCCAGCAGTTCTTGGCTGCACAGAAGCAGACTGAGGCAATTCGTCACATCCTGCACTGGCGGGCAGCTGCTGCCTCCACACGTCTGCCGACAGCAGCTCCCCAGCCTGCTTGTTGCTGAGGGCAACCTCCTGCGTCCACCCCCGCTCCCGCGCCACATCCGCTGCAGCCTCCAGGTAAGCAGCACTGATCCAGGCCCCTGTCAAACCTGGCGGTAAGTGGAAGAGCAAGCAGCCCTGAGACGGGCGACCCAGGGATGGAGGGATCTGCTCTTAGGGAGATGGTGAACACACCACTCCCTCCACTGGAGGAGGGCTGGGTGTTTTGCCCCACCATTGGCCTTACGGTTGATGGCACCCTAATTCTCAATGAAAGAGCAGAACCAGTAGAGGCTGGGTTCCATATGTAGAGACCTAAGTGGATCCCATATGCGGAAAGTCCACGGTATAGCCTCAGAGCCCGTGTTTCCCCGGCAGACTGCCATTTCCAAGAGGGTTACAATCACCTCTATTCTTCCATATGCACTTAAACGGTTGAGCATATGTGTAAGTGCTTCCGAAACCTCCTTCGGGAAGGAAGGGGCTTCAACAATTTTCCTGTTCCAAGTGGAATGGGTATTTTTCCCAGTGTTACATCCCAGGACCTATATTAGTGGGTGTGTCTCTTTTGTGCATGTTCTCTGTTTGTTTTGTTTTGTTTTGCTTTTCTCTTTCTCTCAAACGCTGATAAGGACTAACAGGTGGAGTTCAATTACTTGATGATTCTGCTGATAACTGCACTATCCTGATTGGCCCACTAGAGGAAATGTTTGGAGTTAAAAGGCAGAGCTGAGACGTCTGGAGTGTGGAGGCTTGGAGCAAGAGTCCCTTCTGCTGACTTCACTTGTGTTTGTAGTTAATGTGTTGTTGACAAAAGTGTGTTGAAAGATCTTTAATCCTCTTGTGAGATGACTCATTTAACCCCAACATGTGAGTTATTTTATTTTTCTGTTAAGACCGAAATTTATTTTGTTTCTTTTTATTTATTTATTTATTTTATTTGTGGGAAGCTGTAGGGATGTGGTTGCCATTTATTTTGACCACTTTTCTCCTGTTCAAGGATAGCAAGGGAGTTAGTGTAATATTTTGTACTTTTTTTTGTTAGATTAGGTAGATTGCTTTTGGGAGTTAGTATGTTCTGTTTATTATGTTGGCCTTGACCCCTCCTGAAGTTCTGTTTGCTTCCTTGTATTTAATAAATTTTATTCTGTTTTGAATCGATTATGTTGCTGTGTGAGAGTCAGTAGAAGGGAAAAGCTCCCTCCATTTCTCCACCACTTTCTTTATTATTCCTTCCCATCCATAGACTGGGAAGGTATGTAATACCATTGTTATACAATCGCACTGAGTGCGTAGTGCTATGACAACAGTGGCTGGTCTTCTTGATGCGAGCACCGGTCCACACCAAAAAGGGGTGCAAGAAGGCTCGCACAGGACACTTGAAGGGGCAGTATCCATGGCGTTTTGGTAGGGATCCAAATACGTTGATCACGACGTGACTCGTAGTGACCGACTGAAAGGGAATGTCTCGTTTACGTATGTTACCCTTGTACCCTAAAGGAGGGAATGGAGACATCACATCCCGTCGCCACGGCTGCTGTACCACTGCTGAGTGGCCAGGTTCCCGGCTCGGCTCCTCAGCGAAAACCTGGTATGCATTGCACCGACTGCCCCTTTATGCTCACGCTGTGATCAGCGGCAGCTGGATGCAATCATCGCATGCCAATGTCCATTGGCTTGTTTAGTTTACATTCGAAGTAGATAGTTCTCTTCTCCAGCCTGCTATAACATTGAATAATACTTGTAAACAAAATGTCATAGAACAATAGATAATAACAAGATTTATATTGTGTCTTTAAGAATGAAATGTTTTTCTAAACTATTTTCTGTGTAACATCTCCTGGTGTTTGACCTGACAAATATAGAGTTAAAAAGTCTAGTTCATATTTATTTATTATTTATTTACTTACTCACTTATTTTATTAATTTTCCACCCAAAAACTTTCCAACCATACAATACCCCTATTTTATGCCATTTTTATAACATGATAGAGGTTGACAATAGTGATGATATATAAGCAATATCACACAAAGTAGCAGTGCGATATGGTTGTATATCAGAACGGCTGTGATGCGGCCTTAGGTAATCACAGCGTGCTGATATACAGCCATATCGCAGGCTACGAGTGTGGTATTGCATTTATACAACAGTTTTACAGTGCAAGTGCATAAAATAAAAAAAGAGACATCAACGGAGTGTCTTTAAAATCCCTCTTTTGTGCGGAACTACTTCCTCCCCAGATTCAATCCTCAGTTTGAAGGTGTAACAGTTGATCCTCCATTACTAATTAGAAAATGTCACTTTAGAACTAGTGACGAAAGAACGTTGAGTTGCTTCATTAAAAGCTTATTGTATTACTGTATTAAAAGCTCACTCTATTATGCAGAGTAGAGTATTATGAGAGAGAGCAATGGACAGAACTAGTGTGATTACCTGCATCTGATACATCATTCATTCTTCAGCTCAATCTCATATTCACAATAAATCATTAGTCTGAATGTGCGCTGAGGAAAGCAATATCTTTCTCATAATATCCTTTCAAGGGTTATTTCCTATGACAGCGCTGCTCAGTTAATTTGTTGGCAGTGTCTTACAGGATGTTGTTGAAAGTAAAAATAAATTTCTTGTTTACAACCCTGTTTCAGTCTCTTTCAATATACTGCTGACTCACTCATAAAAAACAGTCTCGTTGCCATCTAATAACAGAAAAATGTAACTAAAATCACCATCCTGAACACACACACACCTTTTCTCAATACTAACTACTATCATTAAGTACTATTATTATTTGTATAAAATATTTTTTGAATAATGTTTAATAAACAACAGCAACAGCCATCATAAAAGTTGCTAGGCAATTCAGTCAATAGTGCAAAGGCAGTGCTCTGATATACAACATTAATGATATATAAAATATACATTACAAAACTTTGAGCCCTATGCTTAAACTATTTGCTCTGGAACAAATAATAGATTCATGAGACCAAGGACTGCCCGTTAGATTTACCCAAAATGAATTATATTTCATGTTTAACCACTACAGAGACATTAGAGCCAGTGGCAAATTCCAATAGAACTGGCAGAGGTAAGGCTGCTCTCTGGTTGTTCTTGAGCGCTGAACAGTCGTTGACGCCCTGGAGCTCACATCTCTGAAAGCGTTGAAGCTAATTTTCAAATAAATTCAAATATCTTTATTAACAAAAAGTCTAAACCATTACATTCTCATCTAAAAAAAAACTCTTAAAACTATATTCTGTGACATAAAAACAGTATTATGTATAAAATTACAGTGGAATTGGATGTCTGCTCTCACTTTTGCTGTGAGAAATACTGCAATCAGAGTGACAAAAACTCTCTCAGCCAATCAGATTTGAGGACCAGAAAGAACTGCTGTATAATAAATAATAATAAATGACATTGTCACGACACGCACACAAAAAGGTAGATCCAAGTGCAGTATGTTTATTGAGGCAATCCAAAATCAGAAAACATCCAGGCAAAGGTCAACATCCAGGTAATCCGTCCAAAACAAGAAACATAATTCAGGCCAGGAAACACGAACTAGAAGGTGACATACAACAAGGACTCCGTTACAAAGACAGAAACAAACCAGGTATTTATAG
Source organism: Cyprinus carpio (assembly GCF_018340385.1). NCBI lineage: Eukaryota > Metazoa > Chordata > Actinopteri > Cypriniformes > Cyprinidae > Cyprinus > Cyprinus carpio. Next base: position 23,229,237 of record NC_056576.1, read on the forward strand.
ACAAGTGATTACAATACTAACGGGGAATTGGCTGAGTGCAATGATTAATGAACAGGGACAGCTGAGTGCAATGAGCAGTGATGAAACAAACAAGACTAAGGGAAATGTAGTTCTGAGGTGGGGTGACGCTAAGGGGAAGTGAGACCTCTAGTGGACACCCAGGGATACACAAACCAGACACTGTGACACTACCCCCCCTCTAAGGAGCAGCTTCCAGATGCTCCCCAGAACAAAACACCAAAAACAAAACAACGAGACCAGGAGGGAGGTGGACTGGTGGAGGCAGAAACAGGGGGAGGGATGGCGGGCCAGGCCCGTGTAGGGGAACTGGGACTGGCAGCGATGGCTCCCCTGGCAGCCAAGGTGGCTCGGTAGATCAGGGGGCCATGGTGGACCCGAAAGTTCAGGGGACCACGAGGGGCCAGGCAGTTCAGGTGGCCACGGTGGATCAGTCCATTCTCGTTGTGCAGACGGCCAGGGAGGAATTCGCCATCTGAGTGGCCCGAACGGAACCTGCCATTCGGGGAGCCAGTGAGGAGCAGACTGTGGCGATGGCCAGGTCACGGCATTGGACACCGCCTCGGGAACGGATTTGGACAAGGGCACCGCCTCGGGAACGGCCTTGGACACTGGTATCGCCTTGGGAACGACCTCGGGTTCGGGCACCGCCTCGGGAACGACCTCGGGCACGACCTCGGGCTCGGGCACCGCCTCGGGAGCGGCCCTGGACACGGGCATCGCCTCGGCCTGCGCATCGGGCACCGCCTCGGCCTCCGGAACAGCATCGGGCACCGCCTCGGCCTCCGGAACCGCATCGGGCACCGCCTTGGCCTCCGGAACCGCCTCGGCCTCCGGAACCATCTCGGGCACGGCCTCCGGAACCGCCTCGGCCTCCGGAACAGCATCGGGCACCGCCTCGACCTCCGGAACAGCCTCGGGCACCGCCTCGACCTCCGGAACAGCCTCGACCTCCGGAACAGCATCGGTCACCGCCTCGGCATCGGGCACCGCCTCGACCTCCGGAACGGCATCGGGCACAGCCTCGACTTGAAGTATGGAATCGGGCACCGCCTCGGCATCGGTCACCGCCTCGGCATCGGTCACCGCCTCGGCATCGGGCACCGCCTCGACCTCCGGAACGGCATCGGTCACTGCCTCGACCTCCGGAACAGCCTCGGGCACCGCCTCGGCATCGGTCACTGCCTCGGCATCGGGCACAGGCTCGGGCACTGCCTCGACCTGCGGAACAGCATCGGTCACTGCCTTGGCATCGGGCACCGCTTCGACCTCCGGAACGGCCTCGGGCACCGCCTCGACCTCCGGAACGGCCTTGGGCACCGCCTCGGCATCGGGCACAGCATCGGGCACCGCCTCGGGATCGGGAACAACATCGGGCACCACCTCGGCCTCCAGAACCAACTCGGGCACCGCATCGGACATCGCCTCGGTCTCTGGAACAACATCGGGCACCGCCTCAGACACCGCCTCGGCCTCCGGAACCATCTCGGGCACCACCTCGGCCTCCGGAACCATCTCGGGCCCCGCCTCGGCCTCCGGAACAGCATCGGGCCCCTCCTCGGCCTCCGGAACAGCATCGGGCCCCTCCTCGGCCTCCGGAACAGCATCGGGCACCGCTTCGGCATCAGGCATCGCCTCGGGAACCTTGGGCACGTCCACCTGGACGACAGCGGCCTGCTCGGGAACATCCTCCTGGACGGTAGCGGCCTGCTCGGGAACGTCCTCCTGGATGGCAGCGGCCTGCTCGGGAACGTCCTCCTGGACGGCAGCGGCCTGCTCGGGAACGTCCTCCTGGACGGCAGCAGCCTGCTCGGGAACGTCCTCCTGGACGGCAGCGGCCTGCTCGGGACCCCCCTCCGGGCTTTGAGGAACGGCTGACGCCTGTCTCCTCCTCCTGTGGCCTCTATGATGGCGAGCCGGTGGCTCCTTGATGGAAGACTCAAGCGTTGAGTCAACCATCTTGTGCTGTGGTGCTGGGCTGACGGCCATCTTGTGCTGTGGCGCTGGGCACGCTGAGCTGGCGGCCATCTTGTGCAATGGCGCTGGGCTGGCCGGCCATCTTGTGCTGTGGTGCTGAACTGGTGGCCATCTTGGGCATTGGCGCTGGCTCAGCGGCCGTGATGTGAATACTCCTGGGAATCTCTGGGATCTGGCACATCCTGGGAATATTGTCTTAATAATGTCTCCGCGGCCATCCTGGGCGTTGGCGCTGAGCTGGCGACCGTCTGGCCTTGTGGCGTGGAGCTGGTGACCACCCTGTGCTGTGGCGCTGGGCCGGCGTCCATCCTGCCTCGTGGCACTGGCTCTGCGGCCATCGTGGGCAGTGGCGCCACCATGGCGGACTTGCGCTTCCTCTCCCCTCTCCGTCCGCCATGGTGAGACAGTGGCACTGATCCGTCCCCCACAAGCCCAGGGTCGAAGGGGAGCCACGGTTGAGAGCGATGTTGCACCTCCTCTCGACCATTCCCTCCTTGGCGACCTCCCTGGTTCCCCGGAAGACCACCAGGCGAGTTCCCTCAAACCTGCTCCTCTCCCGCTCTGTGGCTGGGGGAGAATCCTCGAAAAACATATCGCTGGATCTAGGTTTGACGGAGTCCTTCTGTCACGACACGCACACAAAAAGGTAGATCCAAGTGCAGTATGTTTATTGAGGCAATCCAAAATCAGAAAACATCCAGGCAAAGGTCAACATCCAGGTAATCCGTCCAAAACAAGAAACATAACTCAGGCCAGGAAACACGAACTAGAAGGTGAATACAACAAGGACTCCGTAACAAAGACAGAAACAAACCAGGTATTTATAGACAGGTGATTACAATACTAACGGGGAATTGGCTGAGTGCAATGATTAATGACCAGGGGACAGCTGAGTGCAATGAGCAGTGATGAAACAAACAAGACTAAGGGAAATGTAGTTCTGAGGTGGGGTGACGCTAAGGGGAAGTGAGACCTCTAGTGGACACCCAGGGATACACAAACCAGACACTGTGACAGACATGACAGACAACTACCACATATTACCTTAACCCTCTTTCAAAATTCAGTTAGGACTCCTGAAATTTAAGGAAGGCACTTTGGTTATAGAATGCAGTTGTCACTCTCTTTCATTACCAAACTGTGTATGAACAGAACCGTATGTATTACTCCAAATAGGAATGACAACTATATTGTGCTGTTTTGTGAACATAGCCATTTTTTTTACCTTTTAAGACCTAAAGGTCATAAGTCATCACTGCAATCAATGTGTTTTTTTTTTCCGCCTGTAGGTGTACTGGAGCTGTTTGCTGTGTCTCAGGGGGTCATAGGGATCCGAGGGGTTTTTAGCAACCGATTTCTAGCCATGAACGAGAGGGGGAGGCTTCATGCAACTGTAAGTCTGATCCAACACAATATAAGCTCATACATCCACTACACAAAAAAAAAGAATGCAAACCAACCCAAATGTGCTAAACCAAAATTCCCCATACACACTTCTAAAGGAAATCTCGGCTTACTGTGATATATGTGAGCCTCTGCAAATTCTCTCTACAAAGACTTGTAAGGCACATTGCATGGAGAGATACACTGCAGTTTCAGAGCAAACTGGCTTTGCAGGGTTCTGGGCTGTCTGATAGAAGGCAGAGCTTATTAGCATGTGTTAATGGGAAGAACAGATTAAAACGAGTCTGGGGTAGTTGATAATCTTTCAAGGAAAGGGTTCAATATGTGTGTCAACAAAGTTGGGCAGCTTAGGGCACTTAGCATGCAAACAGCAAGTATTGGGACTTATGCATACAAAGCAACAGTATATGGAACTATTATCTGTATTTTTATAGCTTTAAAATGAAAATTGTTTAATCCTCTCATAATAGGAATTGTCTTTTTTCCCAATTTGTTCAAAGGATTGTTCTCAGAGACACTACAAGTTTACTGTGAGAAAACTCGATCTATCCCATCTATTCAACCAATCTATCATTATCATTATTATTGTAAGAAGGGTTCTGATTTCTGCTGTACACAAAATTAAACATATACATCACTATTATTTGGTTAGTGTAAGAAGTGTAAGAAGACAGTAAAATAACAGTAAACCAAAGAAAATACAGTAAAACAGTAATATTGTGAAATATTATTACAATTTAAAATAACTATTGACTATTTTAATATATTTTAATGTAATTTATTCCTGTGATAGCAAGATGAATTTTCAGCAGCCATTACTCCAATCTTCAGTGTCAATTTATACTACAGAAATATCCTAATTATATGCTTAATATTTTTGTGGAAAATGTTTTTTTTTTTTTTTTTTTTGTTCTTTACTATCTTTGATGTTTATAAGTTCAGAAGAACAGCATTTATGGAAAAGTTTGGTAACATTATAAATGTTTTTACTGTCAAAAAAAAATAATTATTGCATCCTTGCTGAATAAAAATTATTAAATTCTTAAATACATACATACTTTATATATATATGGATAATAAAGGGATGGATAATAAAGTAGTCAGATAAATCTGAGGATTAGCCGCCAAACTGCTGGAGACATCATCTGTAATTAAAGCAGCTGCAGCGGCTCAGTCAAACTTGAATTGGGTTTCATTTCCTCAGACCAGCTACAGTTGCACAGGCTTATTTAATAGCTGTCAGCTTGGGTTTTAAACCCCTAGCACTTTACTCCGTAGACAAGTCGGCCTAACCAAAGGAGTATCAAATGACTTATCGTCTGATTTTTGTTGCACTGTATGTCATATTTAATATTTAGATGTTTTCATAGTGGCAATTTATTGCTGCGATAATGGCAAGGAAGACATAATGTACATTATGCTGTGTGACCAACCCAGCAAGCCATTACCAACATACTCTTTGCAAAGCTTAAGAGGTCACTGCAATTATTGAGAAAACAATGGGGAGCGGGAGAGAAACCAAGAGGGAAATGGAGATGCAATGGTCTCCCATTCCATGAAACATGGATTGCTCATGAGCCAGAAATGTGTCCCAAATGTAATTTTGCTCACATGGTCTAAAGGTAAAGGAAACAACTCTGAATAATACAGCGACACTTATGAATGGGAACAAATCTGCCGTGCCAAGATGTAATTACTCGTATCTGTGTCTGCAACAGTGTAATAACTCAACGCTGGTGGTGCAAAGCTGAACAGTGGAGGTACCACAGTATGGGAAATCTTGAGAGAGGGTTGTTTTTGAATAATATTCGCAAAGAAAGCTGTCAGAGAACAGACACAGGTCAAGCAGCTGTGCAAGTTCATGACTGGACAATAAAATGTCTACTGCTTGCAGACACCGAACAAAAGACATATGGGATTTCTTGTATCTCCTAAAACATAGATTGAAATAACCCCCCCAAAAATGTCATAAAAGGACGTATCTTCAACAGCTGGCTGCTGTTTAAAACAGCAGTCGTAAAGCACTTCCAGAAGACAGAAACCATGTACCCTAATCAAACAAACGTTCAGATGTTTTTGGGGCAAATTACCACATTTAGGGGAGAGAGCCCCTGTGAAGTTACGGTGGGTCAAGTTGTGACTGGCATGTTTAGAAAATATTGTAATGGCACCATTTTCTGCTTTGCTGCACTTTTCAGCAAACCAGAACAGTTTTATTATTTCAGAGTTTGGGAATTATGCAAGACCTCTTACTTGGGACTGACCCTCATTAAATTCATGATATAGTTTCCCACCACATTTATTTTTAGAGAGTGAGGCCAAATTTCTAAATAATGTTTGTTGTGTACAGTTGTTGTTATAAGCTGCTGTTTACAAACTACTAACACCGTCTCCAAAAAGTATTTGCACACTTAAGTCAGACTAATTTCATTGAAATAGATGCAAAATATAAATCCAAGTGGCATCTGAAATCAAATGATGCTAGAGCTTCTCGTAACCAACTTCCCTTTTCTGAGAAATGTTTTCAAAGTCTTGTTGCCGGTGTTTTGGTGATTTTTAATGGATGTATTAAATCAGTCTCCCTTATATTCACACAAGTGTCCTAGAAGAATAACCAGCAGTGTGCACTGTAAAACAAATGAGTAAAAATAGGGCACAATGTACTGTATTAATAGCAAGGAACTAATTTATCACATTAACTACAAATATATGGTCATCAAAGTTTGATAACCAGAATTTTGTGAAAAATGAATACAATGCAAACACATTCATGCATTTTTATCCAAATATATTTTGAGGCCACGCGATAACATAAAATAAATGTAAAAACGTAAATGAATATATATTTACTACAGAGTTCATTACCATAGAAACACAGGGCGCCTTATTTATTCATGACAAGCAATTAAAAAGAAATCGTACAATAAGAGACCACCTCATTTGAGTCCAAGTCAAGACAGAGCCCTCTGGTCTTGGACTTTACTCAGACTTGAATCAGCAGGTCTCAGATATACCTTCAGAGGAGTCCAAACTCACATTCGACAAAGAGCCATGAAGAATCAACAACAGACCAGTCAAGAAATAGTCTTATCTGAGTGTGCTTTATGCCTGCTATCTAGTGTTGATTTTAACAAATTCATCTAATTGAACTATCTGAGCTTTGGTCAAATGTTTAAAAACATTTACTAAGAGAGATCTAATGGATGTCTGGTCTAGTCAGGACATGGCTGCATTTCTGAAACCTTACCTAAGTGGAGGGGTTTGCACAGTATAACCATAGATTGCCTATAAACAAGCATGTGTCCTGCTTTCCTGTGCCCTGGAAGGATAAAGTTATTTCATAGCCTAATGAGTTTTCAGCCCACACAAATGAAGCTCTGCTTCTGTCAGTCACCGAAGTCTTTGATTGGAAAGTCGGTTTTGATGACTTTGAGCTGGGAGATAAAAGTAAGACTTGCAATTATTCTGTAACCCCCTCAATGCTTCTTTCTGGGGCTCGGTGTCTATAATCTGCATGCTGTTTTCATTAACTCTCTTTATGAGGGGCTAACTCAATCAGGCCACAAAGTGTTTTCTCTCCAGTAGCTGTTAATGTGGCACCCTACAAAGTGTGTGCACAGTAATTACTTATTGTGTGCCCAAAGTGTTAAAGCTTTATTGATGTGCTGTGGCTCTGTCTATTGCTGTGGCAAAATTGAAGCACAATCCAAAAGCTGATCACTTGCATATACAGTTCTTCTCATAAGTGTACATATCCTTTGCAGAATTTGTCAAATTTTTGTAATTTTTTTATTTAGTATTGCTTTCATGAAGCTATAATACAAACCGCCACTCTGAATAAAGAAGAATGATTTAAATCCATGATGAATTATGCAACCATGGTCTATTTATTTTATTTGTAGGCTCACATTAGCAAACTTGCAGAGTAGCTTGCAGGAAAAAAAAAAAAAACTTATGGCCATTACAATTTCTAGTGCAAGTGTAAAACATTATCTCATTTGAAAGTAAGATGTACAAATAGTATAGGAAACCATACACTAAATAAACACCACTGCAGCTGGACTCCAGCTGAAGTACAAACAACGATCATCAGAGGGATCTAGTATCATTCACTGACTGTGTTGAAAGCCAAGATTCAAGACATATTAACATGACCATTAACATGCATAGGCATATCAGTATCAGACTGAACAACTTGTTGATTTTTCTATCTTTGTATCATTTCATTCCCCCTTTTCCTGTCCTTTTCCCCCAGGAGAGCTTTACAGATGACTGTAAGTTCAGGGAGCGGTTTCAGGAGAACAGCTACAACACATACGCCTCAGTGATCCACAAGAACCATCGCACTGGTAGAGAGTGGTTTGTGGCACTTAACAAGAGAGGAAAAGCAAAAATGGGTTCCAGTCCAAGAGTAAAGTCACAACACGTGTCTACACATTTTCTGCCAAGGATGAACCTATATGAAAAGACTGAACAGGGATTCACAATAACAGACAAAGAGCAGGAAAAACATCCACCTCCACATCCATCAATGCTCTCTATACAGAAAATAGCAGTCAAGTCTGGAAAGAAGAATCGACCAGTAGTCAAATACTGGCCGAAGTTTCGATTTGGATAAACCAGTGCTGTCTTAAATGTGGACTAATCTCGCAAAAAAGTTGGTTTTCTGAAATAACTAGTTTCCTCTTCAGGATAATCAATACTTGTCTTGAGCATTCCAGTCATTATGTATATTATGTCAAAGGGCTGAATGAGCCAATCACATGACATTTACAGGACCGAATGAACTTCTGAAGTCTGATGTGCATTTCATCTTCTGAAAATCATGCATATTTGAACTAAAATTGCTTCACAAGAAGATTTGCATAATTATCCTCAGTGATCTTACAAAATATAACAAAATTTTTATTTCTCACTGTATTTATACAATATATTTATGTCTCTACAAGGTTTTTTTTTTTTTTTGCACAGTTAGCTCCTAAGATTATAACGTTTCTGATGGTAATTTGCAAATATATATTTTTTAAAAGTGAACAGTAATATAGGAAAAAGAAGGCATGTTTTGAATGCTTCTGGGCTGAATTATGCACATGGATTGCAATTTGCATAAAAGAAAGTCCATATTTCTATTGAACAGCTAGGTGTCTGTCCATTCAAACCATAGCTGCTGACTGTCATGGAAATTAAAATCCTGTCATGACCCCAGTCCATTCCACAGAAGAGCGATGTCTCCCAAGGATAAACATGTCTTGTGGGACTGCTCTGTTTTTATGAGCTCTGCTCATAGGAATATCAAATGGCAGACAGTTGTGGTATGACCCTACACAAAATATCTCTATAACTGTCAAGCAGGACACACTGAAACGGTGTGGAATTCATCTTCAGTGTTTACAGGTGATTGCAACCATTATTAAACCATTTCCAAACATTTCACAACAATTAATTGCTAATAAACTTTTCACTATAGTGACATTAAAATCTCCGGTTTACAGTTCCTAAATTTATTCTGAGGCTTTTGTCTATTTTTACAAACTACCACAATAGGAATGCTGTGCTTTTGTATTTGGAATGGAATATTTTAGATACATTAGAAATCCTTAAAATAAAGGTTTTTCAGTACTTTAATCACAACTATTATAGCACACTTTGTTAATTCTGCATTCTTCAATTCATGCACCTGGAATCAACATTGCGCATGCATGGTGGTGGTAGTGAATATCTGTGTCTGAAGACTTGTAATCACGCCATTACCCTGTTGGTCTGATCCAAGGGGTAAATCAGGGTTAGGCAGAAGTCAGACATTCCACCAGAAAATGGTTTGCAACATGTCTCATCAAAAAGGTTAAAATACAGGGGTCAAGACATCAAAGAAATTCACAACAAATGATGTCTGCATAAGGCATAATGCTGAACAGTGCTATGGCTCTACAGGTTTCTTCATACTACTAGGATATATGCCAAGACACTAACACTATGCCAACACTATGGATTTTGTCTGGGAATAGAATCTTTGCCATTCATATTCCAAAATTTTACCAAGTTTAGCTGGGGGAAAAAATAATAACAAACTGTATACAACTTCGAGAACATCGAGAATTGTTTAATAAAAGTTTGAAGAGCTCTGTCACCTAGTGGTTATGGATGAATAACTAGACTACAGGTACATTTTGACCTGATTTGGCAAAACATTAAGCAGACCTGTTTGCCATGTTCTCAATACTTTTAAATGAGACAGCAAATAAATCTACCAAACTGTCTTTCAGCAGAACTGTTCTGTCCAATCGATAAATAAACTCCCACCAAATCCAGTAATGTTTAATGCAGTAAAGATCCACAAAACCTAAAACAACCCCAATATTCATAGCAGTCAAAATCTACAAAAAGTTTATCAGCTTATTGCTAATTGTGTCTTAAAAAAAAAAAAAAAAAAAAAAAAAAAAAAAAATCATTTGATTAATAGGCATTTTATATTGTAAAAACAAAATATATTTTATTGGTGGATAACAATACCCCAAAATATTATTGAAGGACAAAATAAAAAGTTATAAAAAATTATAAAATAGATTACATAAAGGAACTCTTAAAATAGTTATATTTAATGTTTACTGAATCAGTTGCACTGTTTTTATTCTGGCATAACAACGACACAGGATGATTTTAAATTTGCATGAAAAATCTTTATGCTTTCATTTCTGGTACTTTTGTAGAGTGTAGAATTTGTACCAAATTATAGTGCAGTTTCTCTAAATATAACATAATAATATAAACATTCAAAGTATACTATTAGGCCTATATATTATATTATATTATATTATATTATATTATATTATATTATATTATATTATATTATATTATATTATATTATACAACTGAAGCTTAGACTGCAAGAAATCATTCATTACATAGAGTAAGCACACTTTTAGTACTGGAAGGAAGGCTGTGCCAGACCACATGATACAAGAAGTCAGTCACATGAACATACAGTACATCCACTGCCACTTGGAATGCTTTCCTACAAATACATTTTAAAACAGCTTTTTGGATGCATACCAATCAACTTTCCTGCTACTCTCATCCAAGCAGAATTAGCCTTTGCTTTGAAAAATTAATATAATTGAAATAATTATTTTAGAGCTCTGATGAACAGTATTACGGACAAACAAACACACTGAGAATTATGTTGTCGCTTGATACCGTCTAATTTTCCCACGATTGTTTGGATGGGCGGAGCTTACGAATTTATATTTGCTCATGATTGGTTTACAACCGGGAAAACGCGAGAACTGCTACTATCCTACTACAGCTCTTTCTGTTACCATGGGAATAACGCAAGGTAAACAAGATAGAAGACGACAGCTGCATTTTTGCGGGAGAACCAGTGGAAGAGTTTCGCGCTTATGAGGACTTCTTAGATTCTCAGATAAAACCTTTGGATTTACTTTACCTTGAGGTGACGTATTGAAATTCACGCGGTAAGTCTGTGTCACGTGACGATGTGAATCTCACAAACACTGTGAGATCGGATGCATCAAGAAAACTATTATCCTTTCTTTCATTGCTAAATCAGCATTTTTATTAGTCAATGTGAAAAGTCTGGCAGTTAAGCTTGTGCACAAGCAGTGCACATTACGATCTGCAGACAGAGGGAGTAACAGTCATTTGTAAAGCCTGTGAAAGTGTATAGGAGTTGAACATTAGATGGCGACATGGTACGTTACTTCTCTCCTGCATGCTTCCTAAAAACTGCAACATTTTTACCAACACCGTAGTTTTTGCGGGGCGTAACAATCACAACCCATTTCAGCGTATATATTTGTATGTTGTTTATATACTTGCCTTTTTTTACTGTCTACATCATGGATATAACCTTAAAAGGTCTTTGCTTGAATGTTAAGTGTTTGTGTGCACTGGAAATCCTAATAATTAGCTAACCTGACTCAAATAGTCACCTCAAATGTTTTACATAATTTGGTTTACCTATATGGTCGTCCCAAAGAGTGCACATTTAAGTGAACTAAATCCAAGATTCAGCTAAATAATTTCAGTTGATTGACTCATATAACCTAAATTATATTCAGTATCATCTTAGTATAATGTTGTCATTTAAAGTAAGTCTGATGAGATTCAACATTCAGTGACAACTTACAGTGTCTCTTTTAGTCCAGTTTTAGAAATTTTGATATAATTCTTCAAATGATGGAATTTTGTAATATGACTTACTGAGGTAAAGTCAGAATTCTGTACATATTTTACACTTTCTTTGTAAGAACCAGAAAACTGTAGAGACTTTGACTTACATTAACAGTTTTCCATCTGAATTACTTGGGATTAGTTAAAGTGCTTGGAAGATGAGGTTTATGAATAATTCAAGCTTGAGGTGCATGAATTGTCTGTAGCAGTCTATAAATGCCAGTATGTGGTTTCCTTAGCCATGAGGACTCTAGGGATATATTCAGATACATAATATGGTTTAGTTTCATATGTGGGGGCTCATTTCTGGTTACAGGAATGAGCATGTCTTAAACTGTGAACTGAGTGGTTACTCATTCAGTAATTTAGACAAAGTGCTGGAGCTCTGATTCAAAATTCACATGTACTGTGTAGTTTTTCGTTAGCGCTATAAACTTTTTTTTTAGTTTTTGAAAAAAATTAATACTTTCTTATTGAGAATGCATTAAATTGTTCAACAGTGACAGTTTATAATAATTATTTTTAAAGATTTCTGTTTCTTTTAAACTTTCAGTTAATCTGAAAATCCTGAAAAAAGAATTAAACAGCACAGCTTTTTTCAACATTGATTATAATAATAAATGTTTCTTAAGCACCAAATAAGCATGTAAGAATGATTTCTGAAGGATCCTGTGACACTGAAGACTGGAGTAATGGCTGCTGAAAATTCAGATTTGCCATCACATAAATAAATGACATTTTAAATTCTATATAAGTATTTTTAAATTGTAACAATACTGTATTTCACAATATTGCTATTAACTGTATTTTGAGCAAGTAAATATAGCCATTTGAGAATAAAAGACTTCTTTAAACACACACACACAAAATCCTACAGTAATTTTAGAATTTTGGGATTATTTGAATTCTTTAAAAAAAAATACTAATGATCCCAGATTTTTTAATATGAGTGTTTTAAATTGTAATTTAGGCTCAGATTCTTTGATGATGTATTAGAAAATATATTTTTTATTTGACATTTATACTGTTTACTGTTTGACTTTTAGTGTATTTATAAAAGCAGTCATATTAACAGTGAGTTTAACCCTTCACAAATGGATCTGAGTCAAAAAGCTTTTCAGGTTTTTCCCTTTACGAACTCAGTGCCTTATAGCCACATGAAAGCAGCTCCTCCTTTTGAGGGCATAAGGAATCTAACAAAATCATATGGAAATCATACTACCCAATTTTAACTAGGCTGCTGTGACATGTGGCAAAAATCCTTGATCCTACTTGCAGCCATGAAACTGTCAACGCAGCTCATGTAATTGTGTCACATAAATAGCATGTATACTAAAACTGGATTGATATAAATAGCACTTGAGCACAAAATTAGCACAAATGTGTCATAAATACACTGGCCTGTTTGTCCAGAAATGCCACAGCATATTGTCGAACTGCATGATTTCTTTCATATTATTCAGTCAGTTTCAACCACCCCCAGTTCAGCAGATCTGTGTTATTGCTCCTTCAGGATCAGGAACTGGCCCGCCAGCTGGTGGAGCTGGGCCACAAGGGCAGCAGTTTGGAGAGGGAGGAATTTGAGACAAGCAAAGCAGCTGCCGAGGCCTCCAGGCTTGCTTCAGAGAGCCAACAGAAGTAAGGTTTTTGTGTAGTGACCATGAAAAGGGGACAAATTTCACACCAGTATGTGACCTTGAGAACATGTATTTTCCAGTAAATGCACTGGGCTTCATTCATGAAACACGAGCAGAATGAATTTCCATGCAAATCATTTGTTAAACCACTCTGACGTAAGCTGTCACATTCAATTCAGTGTCGCAATCTACGTATGAATGGTTTTACGAACAGTTTATACAGGGATTCATTCTGCTCATGTTTCATGAATGAGGCCCACTGGCTTTAGAGAGTGAATTAATTATTGATGCACATTCACTGTAAATATCAAACACATCAAATGACAGTAAGATGGTAACAAATAATCTTGGATTATAGGATCTAAAAGTCCAAGAACACAGCTGCCTCTTTTTAGAGAAATGTTGGGACTTTCTGGTGACGTTAATGCTCTTTATAGATGCACCTGACGGCTCGTGTGTTTCTTAAACACAGATTTTTCATCCCTTCACTGTGAGAAAGGCAAAAGCTTTGTTTATGTATTTTTGTGGGAATTTTTGGGCTGCTGTAAACTTGGACTCTGACTTGGACAAGGATTGCATAGTTGGTGTGGTGAGGCTTTAGAAAACATTTTTGGAGAACTATATTTGTGTTTTCTTGGGCTGCTTGTGGCAGCTCCCCTGCCTAACCACCTGCAGACGTGTCTTAGTGGCATTCAGTGCTTGTCAAAGTGGACAAAATTTCTGGGTCTCAGTTCAAGTAAAATAATATGTCAAACAAAAGAAAAGAAAGAAATGTCTCTTTCAGTTGAAACTGCAGTTAAATAAGAAACAACTCTTTAGGCATATAATTTGACACAGCCATTTGTAAAGCCTATTATGTTTACTTCAAGGCAGTAAACTCCATGATAGCACTTCTAGTGTGTCTTTCTTAAGCAGGAAGCTCAAATAGCCAGTGAAGGTCTGGACTGCAGGCCTTAATGTTGATTTAAAAGATTAATTTGGGCTCTCATAAATCAGTAGTTTTTCACATAACATACAGTATTTGACTGTTTAAGTGTATTTAGTAATGTTTCCACATACTGCTGCAGATCTGTGGCTCTTGGTTATTTGGTTAAGTTGATGTTTGCAAATGTGGTTTTCAGATCCACCTTTCTCATCACCTAGGTCCTCCACACGAGGGCCCTATCATGTCAGTACTGTTCCTAGGTTACCATAGCTATGCACATCTGATGGTTAGTATGCCTATCAAGTCTAGGTTTAGTTGTATACTACAACATTCTGAACAGTCCTCCTTTAAAATCTGTAAAAGAGTAAGTTTGGACTGTTATTTAGATAATGTATTGCTATAATTCTTAATCACTGAGTTTGTAGTAGTGACCAGGATCACAATGCACAGTTTTACTGCTTCTACAGATTGTGAAGGCAAGCCAAACACTTGTAATGAAAGACCAAATGGCATTTTTGCACCTTTGAAGGGCACGGTGTGGAGGGGACGTGACTTGTATGGTTAAATATAAGTGAGCATATATAATTATATAATTTCCTTTCACTTGGTGGTTAGAACATTTTGTTATCATTGCAATATATTTATTAAATAGAATGTTGCAACTTTTTGTTGTACTTAAAGAATGAAAACTTCCTGTAACATACTATGGTGTGGGATCTGTTAGGCTCAATAAGGCTGCATTTATTTGATCAAAAATACAGTACAATCAGTAATACTGTGAAATATTATAACTTAAAGTAACTATTTTCTATTTCCTATATTTAAAATGTCATTTATTTCTGTAATGATAAAGCTGAATTTTCAGCAGCCATTCAATGTCACAGGATCCTTCAGGAATCATTCTGCTGATTTGGTGCTCATAAACATTTCTATCAGTGTTGAAGACATTTGTACTGCCTAATATTTTTTTGGAAGCTGGGATAATTTAATGATCCTTAGATGAGTAAAAAGTGCAAAAGAACAACATTTATTTAAAATAGAATTCATTTGTAACATTATAAATGTCTTCACTGTCACTTTTGATTCATCTAATGCATCCTTAGTAAATAAAAGTATTAATTTCTTTTATAAGCAAACAGACAAACCGTACTGACCCCAAATATTTGATGTGTAGTAAAGCAGACAGTAAAAATCTTAAAATTGTAAAATCTTTGACTGAAGTATAGTTACTTTCAGCTCAACAAAACAAACATTAAATCTCTCCCCTTTAGTGACACCCTCTCAACTTCCACCTTCTAGTGTGCTCTCGCTCTCTCTCTCTCTTTCTCTTTCTCTTTCTCTTTCTCTCCGCCTTTTCAGGCCTCCTTTTGCTCTCTGAGACCTTTAGTGCCTGCAGGTGTATAAATAGAGATGTTTTCAATTAAGACGTGCTTTGCCTGTAGCGTGCATCTGATCAATGAATGCCCCTGCACCTGTGGTAATAAAATACCAGAGGACGAGGGAGACTGTGCTATGAATGCTAATCAGACGTTGCCCTTTTGTTGCCCTGTTATAGGCTAGTACATAACATGCTTCATTTGACAGATAGGCATTGTTGTATCCTGCCAACAAATCACAATTGAACAAATTAAGGGATTTCGCCCAGAGAAACTTGATACTTGACGCAATGGGAAAAGTTTGAATGAAAGAGATGGTTGACTGAAAGATGGCTATTGTGGTGAAAAGGTTCCACAATGACTCATGACTGCATTAAAATAATGGACAACAGTAAACGTTAGACTCTCTTTATGTGATTAAAAGTAGACGAGGGAATGTCTGAATGCTTGACTCCTTCATCACCATCTCTCACGCTCTTTCTTTCTCTCTGCATCTGTGTCTTCTTCAAGATGAATGTGTATTAAGCAGATGAGAGAAAGCATTACTTTTTTCCACTAATAAATCAGGTCCATACAGAGGGAATGGCAGCCATCATGAGGTTGGTTTGGATCTGAGCATATGGATTGTGCAAAAAAAACACTGTAGTCGTGCAATTAATTTCTCCTGTACTGATGATTAGCACCGGGGACATGTCGAAAACCAGCTCATGCCCTCTCAGCAAGTTTACAATTCACAGTGTCCTCATAAATGCTGCAGCACTAGGCCTGGATCAAAAAGCATAAGGTCACACAGGTTCCGCGCATTCTGGTGCGACTTTCAGAGAGACAAGGGAGCCTGGTGGTTTTACGCAGGCCTGATATGAGGCCCTGGCAGGAGCCCTGAAACCTGCAGCCTGGCCCAGGCCCAACAGTAAATGTCAGCAGATGTTCTGACCTCGCGTGCTCATGACAGGCTCTGGAGACTCGAGCTTGAACCCTCCCCCCAAAACCCCCAGCACAACCACAGCCATGCTCTTTGTCCATTGTTTGGCTCCTTCGAAAAATGCCACTCTCCACAAATTCACCCCTTTCGAAATTGATGGTCAGAGCCATCTCTTACTAGCCAAGTAAAACCCTGCTGCGAACACAGACTGTACATATGCACCACGGTGTTAATCCCTGGCTCGCATAGGCTGAAATAAGACCTTCAGCCCTGTTTTTCAGGGCACGGTCAGGAGGATAGCTTGGCTATGCTGGCTTTCCCACAACGACCCAGCATATGAGGTGCTAAATGAAGCTAATTGGAAAGTTGCTGCATACGTGTTAGTGAGTCTTGTCACTCAGACACATAATTACACTGCTCTGAAGCCAGCAGCATGTCATTTGAACATGGAATACACCATAACAATACCTAAGCTTTATATATTGTGATTTGCATGAGTCGGCATAAGTGCAGTGATAAACATTCACTTTGAAGAAGATGGATGTTTGCATAGGCGTCGTTTTATGTTGGGTTCCACCCTTTTCCCCATGGTACTAACATTTTGTAAGAGTATTTCTTCCGTTGTAAAGATAATAATAGCTTGCAGCAGTGATATTTAATACAGAGGAATTGTCAAGCAGATCTGTGTTCTATTCTATACTCTCTATTCAAGTGTTTGAATTGATTGATTGTATCCATAAACAACTATGTAAAGAGAATTTATGCTTTGATTAAAAAAAAAAAAAAAAGTAAATTTAGGGCTATTCAGTGTGCTGTAGCTGGTTTTTAAATAATTTTGTTCTTTTTTCTAATTATAATGTTAATAACTTGTTGACCAGTTTTGACTTGAAATAAGTCAATCCTATCTGCTTCCAGTGCATCATAGATTATTTATTGTGGAAGTGGAAGATTGACTGATGAAACTAATTTATGCATGCACACTATAAAAGGAAGTCCTGGTTTACCTGGAAGTGGTTGCAAAGGACAGCAAAGCATATAAAGAAATTAGTTGATACAGTTGAAACATATACATCAGTCAGCAGTTGAGCATTCTTTGTATTACCCGTATTAAATGGATCTTTTACACAATAATGAAAAAACTGTCATCATTTACCCACCCTCCTGTCATTCCAAACCTCTATGACCTTCTTTATTGTGGAACAGAAGATATTTTGAAAAAAAAAAAAAAATTCATAAAGGTCAATGGGGTCCAATGTTGTTTGCACCACTGTGTTCTTCAAAATACCTTCTTCTGCATTCTGGAGAAGAAAGAAATGCACACGGTTTTACAATAACATGTGGGTGAATAAATGATGACATAATTTTTACATTTTTGGGTGAATAGGATTGTTTGTTTGTTTTTGAACAGGGTTCAACACTGACTTAAAACAGATGTTTATTAGGGTCTTCTCCTAAAGGACTAATTCAGACCACAGCAAACCTGAAAGTGACATGCCAATAATTTGGTTTACAAAATGCTTGCTGAGGGTCTATTTGACCTATCTGTGTGCCAGTAATCTGTCATATCTGATCATCCATCTACCTCAACAGGACAGTCCAGAGGTGCAACAAATAACTGTTAATGACACAATATATCTACAGTCATAATTATAAGGAAAAATAAAAGGTTTCTTGACATGAATAGATTTTTGTTGACACCATCCATATTAAAATATAAGCTTATGTTAGCTGATTTTAACTATATGAACTGAATTTTGGGTTATATTCAAATGAACTGAACAAATATTCTCACTCACCAGAATTAAAAGCCAGCTTCCTTGCTCAGCATATTCTCATTTAAAAGAAATAGGATTTGTCAGGAATAACAAGATCTTGTTTCAGTTTCCTTTAAAGAGCTTTGCAATGGATTTATTCAATCTGGAAATAATGTTCTATTTCACTGACTTGTCACTTTATTTTTTCACATCCTTATTACTTGTCTTAAAGCAGTCGACCTTTTGGATATGCTACGGATGTTGTTTTGAGTGAAACTAGGTTTTTCAAAAATTAGTTGGGCACATGTGGAGTCATTTTAACAGTGTAGATCTTGTTACGAAGCTGGTGTTAAATTTTGCTCTGAATGATTGAGACCAGGAAAGACTATTGCACAGAATCAACAGTGCTGATGTGGATTAGGACTAAGAAACAGCATTTAAAAAGTAAAAATAACAAAATGAATATACTGACACATCAGAGTTTTCTGTTAGACTAACACAGTTACAATCAATCTTTACCCAAAGACTTCCCTTCATTTCAAGGGTCTCTGTGGTTATTGGTTATTTTTAAGTTTCACTACCACAGAGGTGCCCAAACCTTTTACTATGAAGGGTCAAAAATTAAACTTGATTGAGGGCAGCAGACTGAAAGTAAATTTTGCATTACATCAAACCACATCGTATTAAAATGTATTTTTTTTTATCAGTTTTACTTATTTTGCAAATATAAAACAAAAAGACAACTTGAAAAGATATGTTTCAGTGGCATGTTTTTTTTTGTGTGTGTTATGCCTTGGTGGGCAAAATCAAAGGTCATCATGGACCAATGTTGGACCGCAAATCTTTTATGGCTTTCGTTGTCCTTCACTGGGCCAAATGCTTTTCATGGTTTTCCTTGTTGAACTTAAGGGATTTGTTATGTAATGTCAAAATCTAAATGTTTGCAGTCAGTCTCTCATCATCTTTGTATGATATTTGTTGCTTTATGACATATCATCTTGTTATAGGGCACAGTGTTGCTCTGACTGAATTTTCTGAATTACAGCAGATGTGATTGCCAAATGACCAAGCCCCTGTTTAGTCATGCAATCACTAATGTTTATACTCTTGTGATTATTCTCACCACCACATGTTACGACTGTGTGGTCAAACCCTAAATAGAGACACATGAATTTGATGATTTATTCTTCTTTGTGTCTGATTAATATTGATATCACCAGTGAATTATACGATTTGTCTCAGTTACGTTCACACCAGATATTTCCGGATAATCAACAACAGTGGAATATCAAATAAATCTTTGTGTACTGGGCTCAGTTTTGTTCTTAATCAAACCATTGTTTTGTTATGTTCTGCTATTAGCCATTTCCTCTCTGTGTGCTGTTTGTCATGCAAGTAGCCTTTTTAGTCGAGAGGTCCCGTTTGCTCAGGCTCTGGTCTTCTTTGAAAAACGCTTTTATTATGAGCTGTTACAGTGGTTAGTGACTTTGCAGAGGTACGTATGAGTTCACCTTTCCCCCTACATCCTTTACCTAAGGCTCCGAGCCCTGTGATGTTTCATGATGTGGCTTCCAGTATCCCAGTGCAGAGGTGGAAGTGTTTTTCACATTATGTAGCCTTTCGCCATAAAAATACTAGACAATCATCTGCTTTGTAGTTGGCCTCCTCACATAGATGTATATGATGGATTCTGCAGTGTCCTGGATGTATTATGATAAACGCACATTAATAGCTTTGTCAGTGCAGAGAGATTGAAGAGGACCGCCTTTTTAATGTGTAGAGGATTTATCAAATGATTCACAAATTAGTGGTGGAACGAGATGGGATTGGGCTTTGTCAGTGCAGAGAGATTGAAGACCTGGGTCATATCTATTTTGGCTTTGGTGTGTAACATGACAGTAGAGGATTTATCAAATGATTCACAAATTAGTGGTGGAACGAGATGGGAGTGGAGTATTTGTAAAAATAACAGTTTTTATATATATATATATATATTTGATACTTGCCTGTGTTTGGCAAATGCATATATGTAAGGGATAATCAACGGCTAGCTGTGCATTAAACGATTTTAACGAAGCTTATTTTTGTAAAATGGCACAGCTTTTTAAACATCTGAAAGTACACTTAACATCAGTCAGTCAAGCATTGTAATAATATATTATAATTATCAATCAATACTTAATGATAGCACTTTAGTTATTACAATTAAAACTTGGTAACCATGTATGAATGCATATTTGTCATTTTAGCTGAACTCAGGACTGGTGGTGGTGCTAAAGATATTGTTGGTCATTCAGGGTTTCTGTGGAAAAAAAGGGAAAAAAAACTAACAATAATATTGATATGATAATAATAATATTACAAATTCTGCTACTTATAACAATATAGAACGCACTAATCCTGGAGAAACTGACAGGATCTTATGGTTGTTCTTAAAAGCTGAAGAATTCCAAATGAACTGTTTTCTTTTCGTTGTTTTGACAGGAGAGGGTTGACAATTAAACTGTGCAACAAAAGACAAAAGGAAGACAGCTCAATTCCACTGGTCAGAACATTTAGTAATATACAGTCCTTCTGTTTTCTTAGTCTGTCTGTGGTTAATAGCCACTTTAGCTTGCTGTATGATTAGAAGGTCTTGCAGACTGATTGGGTTGGAACCACAAACCTAACACGTGCAAAGCAGATTAATCTAATGGACCACAGTGCTTGTGATGGAGGAATCCTGTTGAATGTCAGAGTGAGATGAAACAACTCATATCATGCGGCACAAACATATTTAAGTGTCATTTAAATACCTTTTCCTACATTTTGTTCATCAAAGTTGCATGCAAAGGATATATGAGTAATCAATATATTGTTAATATATTATGATTTATTGTAGACTGTGGCTTGACAGCACAGGTTAAAATGTAACATTTTAACAGAGCCCCAATCGTATTAAAAATATCCTAAGTATAATTTAATGATGCTGTATGTTTCATTTTAACGTCAGTGGTTAACAATGAGAGGCCTCTGTAAAATAAAGAGTCTACTATGTGTAACTGATACATTTGACTCAATATAATCAGAGGTGACACAGAATTTCTTTTAAAAAAGGAGTTAAGTAAATTGTCGTGCTGGGTGGAATTTCCCTTGACATTTAACAGCCCAAAATAATATTTTCCATAAGATTCTTTTTCTCCAAGTGCCCTCAGGAAAAATATTTCACAAACTGTACCTGCTGATTTTTAGAAATCACTGTACTATTGAAAGCTGCCATCTAGTCAGCCAGGCCAGTATGAATATAATGTTTCTTTCTTCTTCATATTTTAGAGAGATTTTAAGCGACTGAAAGACTGAATTCTCAACACAACATCTGTAATTCTTAGAGATATCTTAATCGTCATCAGAGATCCTTTTTGAGGGTAATTAATCCTATTGCTGAGTTTGTAAAGCGTGAGGTTTTTCGATGACATTTCAATAATGATCACAATTATTTGACAACACTTCAGCCATTTGATTATAATTAGAAATGGGTACAGATCAAATTTATTTGGCATGGGATGGCCGGAAGTTAGAGCTCACGCTAGTGTTCGGTATTGAATTTCTTTCATTATATTCCAAGCGTTAAAGCCTGCCTCTCCTTTCAGCTGCACAAACAGATAGTTAAATTGAGCTCGAGAGCAGCTAGAAGATAAATCATTATTCGTAGTGTTGGTCAGTGCATAGCTGAGAGAGGGCCACTGGGAACACTTTGTGTCCTGTGGTTGATAAAAAGCTTCTTATTTTTCTGGCCAGCCATAGTCCCAGAGGTCTTTAATAGTGTTTGAGCATGGTAAGCACATTCTTTTTTATAGATAGAACATTGAAATTAAGGAAACTGATGCAGTAAGCTGAAGGGCAGGCAAATATCTTGCTGCCTTATTCAACAATTTAGTTGCTAATTTCTTATATTTGACTCGCATTGTTGTTGAGCAGTGAAATATTAGATTTCAGCCATGTTTCTGATTTATAGAAAGGATTTGAAAGGGGAAAAGATTGATATTTTTTTTCCAATCTGCTTGAGTTAGGAACACTTGTTATTAGGAACTTGGGCCCACTCATGCCAGTGGTCATCTGTCCAAAGCAAGCAGCTCCCTCCCTCTGAATATTATTTACATTGTGCTTTCATGCAAGAGCGAGAGAGAAACAGAGAAAGATATGACCAAGAGTGAGCTGCACTTCAGTGGCCATAGTTGAATCATCTCTCCAAGACAGAAAGTTAAGTCTTGCTGTTGTTCATTTTAATTTTCTTGCAGATATTTTTGCAACCTTGTAACACACAGTCTCTACTGCCCCATGTTTTTTCAAGGTTAAACGTTTTCTATAAAGAATTATATACAAATCGCAATGTTTTGCACTCTCTGCTGTTGCTTTCCAGGTAGTGTTTGTAGCTTTTATGGTAAATGAAAGATTAATTATTTTTTTTGTAAAGAAAACATGAGGGGAAAAAACTTGACACATTTGAATATATTTTAAACATATATTTTAAAATATATAAATATATTTTAAACGTTTTTTTGTTTGTTTTGTTTTTTGTGGTACTGCCAGTACAAATTTAATTGTAAAAAGTGACTATTATTACAAATAATTATTATTATGAATACACCTAGCTTACTTTCCTCTTTATCCTTAAGTTATTGGGTATATTTTCTAAATTCTGGGGGGAAAAAATGTGAAGAAACATTTTTTTCCTCAATTACAGATATTTGGGTCATTAAAGCACATTAATTCAGAACTGGAACCAAGACAAATACTGCAGTACGTAAGAAGATGAATGATAAACGCCATCCAAATTATTCAAAAACACCCAAGTTTCACGTCTTGCTGCACCTGATCACTAGCTATAGCAATTGCTGTGTGAAAGCAGAGGCCACATTAATTCTCTCAAATGAGGCCTAATAAAGAGTCATGTCAGATTGATAGGGAATGTTCCATTTGGCATCGTTTGTGGGGGTAGTTCTCACTCTCCAAGCGTGACTTTTGCTGTTTCCCTAGCTACTGGATTGGGGTAACCCCTTTTACTTGCCTCCTCAACACCTGTGTTTACATTGGGGCCTCGGCCCCCATGACCCAGCAGCGGTCCCTCGCTCACACTGAAGATGAAGTGGGCTCCCAGCTCTCAAATATATGCTGCTCCTGCACTTTCACCACTATGCAATTCCTCTAAGAGTTCCATTGTGGGCATCAGCAATAGAGAGGTATAGGTTTCATTCCTCCTTCATATTGGAGTTTATTTGAACACAGAGGGGGTGAAAACAAAAAGAACCTGCACCATATTATTACAATGTGAGTTTGGGAAAAGGCTTCTTTATGCTTCTCTTTTTCTTTAGGTTTGACAAGTGCTGCTAATGCTGCTAAAACATTAATCATCTTTGCAAGTTGGATATTGCTGGAAGAGGAAAGTCAGCGCAGCTGTTTTAATGAATGAATCATTGGCTTTCAGTTCAGTTAATTAATTTATTTTCATTACACTTAAGTGCAGCTCGTTTTCATCTTGTTCCCTCAGTTATGTTACTAAAATTTATATTTGGCCATTTTCAGATTATTGCCAGTAACTGTAACCATGCTGACTAATAGAACGTTATGATAAAGTCTTCATTTGATTCCACAAATTCCATTTCCGTCTTTTATCCTATTCCCAGTCTCATAGGTGGGATAGTGATGTGCCCTGTTGTTTTCCTTAAATCTGTCAAAAAAGTCTACCATGAAGATTAAGCATGGTTGGATTAATCACCATCCTATAAATTTGTGCTTTGTGTGTGTGTGTGTGTGTGTGTGTTTTTGTGTGTGTGTGTGTGTGTGTGTGTGTTTGTGTGTGTGTGTGTGTGTGTGTACCTCTTGAAACATTACTCAAAAGAACTTGTCCAAACATTTTTGCAAAACCTACAGTGTCAACAATATAACATATTTAATGGTAAGGCAAAGAAGTATTTTTATGAAACAAGATATTCATCGAGGAACTGTCCGTATTTAGTCTGATCATTCACATTGGAGACATGATTCAGCTTTTATTTCTAGGACTTAAATCCTGTCAAAATACAGTATCTGTCCTGAACATTTACATGTAAAATGTGCTGAGAGCATTTAGAAAGTAAAAAGCTGCATTGTATGAAAGAAGTTAAACTAATACATCTCTACACTACGTGTGAAAACAACATGGATTTTTTTTCCAAAACTGGTTTTGAAACTCAAAACATCTGGAATACCATACGTTTGAGCTAAGGACTTCTGACAGGGCTAATAAATTTCATGACGGGGGTTGGATACCAGTATTAAACTGTAACGTACACTTTTGGAGTCAGCTTACGCTAGGAAACTTTCAATTTACAGTTATGAACTAAATCTCTCTATTCAGCAAATTTGTGATTTAAAACCCATGAAGGCTTACAGATTATTTTGTCATTTAATTATTTTTGGACTATTTCACAGTGTTGATAAAGTTCTTATATATGCTTTTCTTCTCCTTAACTCGCCTTGTTATTGACACAGTTACACTCGAGGGCTATATATCAAGAATAAAGGCCATCTGTACTCCATTTTGGCAAAGAATCTCTTTTATTATCCTTCACTGTGATTAATTACTTGTGTGGGTGTGTGGCTAGTCCAGATGATTCCCCTCTTTTGTGGTCACAAATTCAAGTTGACCAACTCACATGCATTCATTAACACACACAACTTTATGAATGAGTCAAAAAAAGCTCCAAAATACTCATTGATTTAAGTGTCAACAATTGATTAAGATATACATAACTTGTTTGATGCTTCAGAAATTTACAGAAGAGCAAACGTACCACAGTGAATTGACATTCTCACTCCTGTGTGCAAACACACATTGACATACATTGTGCCCTCTGCCTTTAAATTGATGCCGACCAGCTGAGTGTCATGCCTTATGTCCGAAACACCCTTAAATTGAATGTAAATAACCAAACCCTCTGTGTGCATCAACACCATATTTCAAGGGCACTTAGGCTTGTTCTCTAAGGGCTATTCATCATAGTCCAATAAAAATGAGGGCTTGGTTTCTTTGCAACTGCATGTCTAGGCTGCTAAAGCCCAAAAAAAACACTCTCCCCCAAAACCTAAATTCTGGCAGTGTATCTATGCTCAATATAAAGACACGTTATCTTGTATTTTGACTATGCAGTAATACTTCACATTATTTTTTTTAACTTTGCAGATAAATCTGTCCTGACAACCTTGTGCAGATTGAGTTGGTAACACAATTAGATGCTGAGACACAAGCTCCACCTCTGTCCCTACCGCCCATGCAATTTGTGAATATTAAAAGTATGCGGAGTGTAAGGAACCCAGTGTGCTAAATTAAGCTAGACATAATTTATGTTTTCTCAGTAACTTTTTATGTGCATGTGGCATCTGGCAAATGATTAAATGTGTACTTTGTAATTGTGTACTTTACAATTAGCTATGTAAAAATGTTATTGAGACACATCTGTTTAACACTCATTTTAAATCCAAATATTACACAGCTGTAAGTATGTTTTCATCATAATTACTAAACTAACGGAAAACTAGTGATTCTACAGTGAATTCTACAGTATTTTGCTTGAGTTAGGAAATAAAGACTTGCTGCTTAATAGCCCATCAGCTGCAGTGATACAGTTGTCAGTGTTATTGTTATTATTATTTATATTTTAATTTTGCATTTGGTTTGTTAATTTTAGTACTTTAACCTAAACTTATTTATTTGAGTTTATTTCCTTTTTTAAGTTTAAGTTACCATCTAATATTTATATTTTGTTTGTTGTACGATTTATTTCAGTTACTAGAAATTATTTTAATTGTTTTAGTTTTAGTTAAGAAAAACACTGTTTACAGTAAGGCTGAATTGATTAGCATTAACAATTTGAAATGTTAAAAACAAGAGTAGAAATTAAAATTAATGTAAAAGAATTCATGTAAATGTCTTCGTACTTAAAGGGATACTCCACCCCAAAATGAACATTTTGTCATTAATCACTTATTCCCATGTGGTTCCAAACCCATAAAAGCTCTGTTCATCTTCTGAACACAATTTAAGATATTTTGGATGAAAACTGGGAGGCCTGTGACTGTCCCATAGACTGCCAAGTAAATAGCAGTGTCAAGGTCCATAAAAGATATGAAAGTCGTTGTCAAAATACTCCATCTGCCATCAGACGTGCAATCTGGGTTATATAAAGCAATGAGAACATTTTTGTAAGCGAAGAAAACAAAAATAGCTACTTTATTCAATAATTCCTTTGTCAAGGGTCTCCTCTGTCTCTCATTATCACTGTGTGCTGTGTATGCTCTTCTGTGTCATCCACGCCACAAGGATGCACTGTGTTTCAAATCAAAGCTAAATACATGTTTAAACAGCGCATCCTTGTCTCAAGCCTCCCGGTTTTCATCCAAAATATCTTAAATTGTGTTCCGAAGACGAACGGAGCTTTTACGGGTTTGGAACCACATGGGGGTAAGTGATTAATGACAAGATTTTCATTTTGGGGTGGAGTATCCCTTTAATGCATAAACTAATGTGCTGGAAAGTGTCTACACTTTATCTTTGTGTATGTGTGTGAAGACATGAAGTAATATAAATAAGATAGGCTTTAGATGATGGACGTACTTTTAGGCCTACATTTGTTGCTGTAAAATTTAAAAGTCCATTTTACAGTTGTCCGCTAAATGGTGCAAGACTAATCTAAAATACTTGTGCTAGGACATTAGTCTACAGTGAACAATGAGATCAGTTTGGCTTGAGTTACTCCCTAAAGTGTTCCAAATTCCTTCCCTTTACTTCTTACATAATAAGAACACACACAGTTCCTCTCATATTGCTGTCTATCACTGACATAGCATTCTGTTTGCATTATTATTACACTTGCTCATGGTACTGCTATTCCAACCATTGTCTTTCTAATTCAACACAGCCCTCATTGTTGATGCACAGTGACATGTTAGCATATACTTGCTAGGTAACGTCATCCATGAGTGTTGAGGAATGGCTGCGTGAAAACTTGGAAGACCCTGTGGATTGCATTTTTTAAATAGATAGCCAATGAAGTTATTCCTGAGATGTACTCAAACAGGCTGGTCATATTTTTTAACACTTCTGCTTGTTGATACCAGAAATTGTTTTGACAAGAACTTGCTTGGGTGGTCACGTAGCATTTTGGTGGTATGACGTATTCAGGCTGCATTTCATGTTACACCTTGAGGAGGAATCAATGTACAAATTGTATGAATTGTGAAAAGACCGACCAGTTAAAACAAACAAACATTAACAGAAATAACTAAACCTTATATATATATATATATATATATATATATAGATATATATATATATATATATATAGATATAGATATATATATATATATATATATATAGATATAGATATAGATATAGATATAGATATATATATATTGTTTTAGCATATAAAAGTAGATTGTAGATATTTCCCATGGTACTTGACAGCATAAAAAAAAAACCATTGACAGCATTATGGCCCCTGTCCTGCATTCACTGAAGAACTGTAACAAAGGCCTCTCATGTTAGTATTACAGTGCCTGGCATCCGGCTGCACATTTATGAACTACAGGCAGTCGAGTAGTTGACCAAAATAAATGTCATGTGTGTGTTCCATTTACTTAGAGCTTTCCCCTCCCAGTTTCTTTTCATCATCCAGAATAAACAGAGCAGGGCCCCAAGTGCATCATGGTCTGTTAAATCCTTTCTGAGCAGCAAGCCTGTTTGTAAAAGCCCCCCCATCTGCCACCCTGTAACTTGAGTATGGCAACAGAGCGTGCCCAAAGGGAGGAGTGGTGCAGGGTCTCATTAGGAATATTATGTCTTCTACAGGTGCATAACTTTTTGATTTCATAGTAGTTTTCTTAGTGACTGATAACAAATAGGCTTTCACCAAAGTGGTTTGTGACTAAGGCCCTGTTTACGCTAGTGCATTTTCATATTAAACAGCGTTTTAAAATGAAAACAATCCTCTTCTATTCTGGCATTTTCACTGCGTAAAAGTATGTCAGTGACCATTCATGCACACTGGGCATGCACGTAAAAGTGTAAAAAGGAAGTTGGTTGCCAGTCACTGGCAGGTACAACAGTGGGCATGATGGCGAGGAAAAGCAAGAATGTCTTTGTTGCCGATTGCTCTAAGCACAGCTTGACTTTTGCGCTTGTAGGCAGCTGCTGTATTATAAAATACTGAATTTAGCTGCACAATTACTGCTAAAAATGACAACTAAGCCAGGAAAGTTTGCAGTTCAGTCTCCATGTTATTGTTTACACGGGCATCAAAGATACGCAGAGCAATTGTGGGCAGCCACGCCATCATTTTCAAAAGTCTCAGTTTTGGTCCATTTACACTGAAATGCAACCCCAGAGTTTTCAAACTAAAAGAGGTTCTGCAGCATTTTCGAAAGTCTCAGTTTTCAAGGGTCGAAAACGGCGGAGAAGTATAAATCACAGGCATAACCGTAACAAAAGTTTTGCAGTGTTTCCCAAACATTAATTTATTTGTGGCAGCCCTCCACAATATCAGCACTGACCACCACAAATAGATTTTCCAAAAGCACTGCACGTTTCAAAGGCAAAATGTGGCACGGATGTTTGAATGAATGAATTTACATTTTTAATAAGCCTGTCTGCTGTTTTATATTTACATTATATACATATATTTCCACCAGCAGAAATGCCACCACACAGAGTGTAAGTCTGTGGGAAACACTGTTACGTGTTTTAAAATGAAAACACACTAGTGTAAATTTAGCCTAAAGGCTTGTTCACACCGGGGCGAATATCGCGCATGATTATTGCCAACGTTTAATGCCTCGTGACTAAACAAAGGGCACCAATGTGAGTGTGCACACCGATGCGCAAAATGAGAGGCATAAAAGCATCATTTTTTAAAAAAACACCAAGAAGACCAAGAAGATGCATTGAGGCAAGATGAATGTAGAGCTGCTGGTCTCATTTGTGTCTGAACACAAAGAGCTTTATGACAAACGTGACCGTGACTACAAAAATCTCGATAAGGAGTTGTTGTGGAGAGTAATTGCAGGTCAAATATGATTCAATGTGTACCGGGATATTTCTGTTTTTCATGAAGCGCCATCTAATGTCAGGGAATGAATTTGCATGTTCACTCGGCTCATCGCCAGGGAAAATCACTTGGTTATGAACACAAAAGACGCATCGAAAAACATCTGCGATAAGCACGCGATAATCGTCACGGTGTGTACGAGGCTTAAGACTTCTTACGCTGAGAATATACTTCTTGTCCATTACCATGCATCATCTTAACAAGCTACCTACCCATGCTATTTACCTGCTACCAATCTCTCTCTCAGTCATCTGCTTCCATCTTCCATCTGCCTCTAATCCCCTCCTCGCCAGCAATACAAGGAAAGTTAAGACTGTTATTGTCAGGTTTATGTTGGACTATTGCATTCTGAACAATCACTCACCTGCTTCGCTGATCCTGAAGTATCGATACTGATGCGAGTATGGAAAGAATCGATAGTCAAATAAAAAATATTGATACTAAGGTGTTTTATTTACCAGTGATAACAAAATAATGAGTATGGAAAGAATCGATAGTCAAATAAAAAATATTGATACTAAGGTGTTTTATTTACCAGTGATAACAAAATAATACCAGTTAACAAAAAAATGAATGCGTACAATATGCATGGGGGGGGGGGCAGTTCTCCTTTGCCCAGACAAAACCAGTATGGTTTGTTTAATTCCAGGCTGCAACAGAGGTACAAAGGGAAAACTACCTGTAGGGAAAACATCAGACCTGTATCCCTTCTTCATTGCAGAATCACTTGAGAAAGTTGTGTTCAACCAACTGTAGTATTATTTAACTCAAAAGGGAAATGTATATAAATAATTACAATTAATTCTGATTAATTACAATTATTTATATGAGCTGCCAGTAATAACTGTAGCAGAATTAAATTGCCATCAACTAATCTGTTCAACCAGCGAACATTTAGCATAATTTCATATCAGCTCTAAGAAAGGAAATTTTCATGGACACACAAAATACTTTCATACAGTATAAATGCATCAGAGCATGTAGCAAGGATCAAAATCGTTAGGGACATTCATTTGCAAGGCAGAATCAGAAACTCATGTAATTTGTGCACAAGAGTTTTATTAACTAAACACTAACACAAACTATTCAAAAGGCCCCGGTATACTTCAAACCTTTCGATTACGAGTCCAACTCTCTAACCATTAGGCCACGACTTCCCCAATAATCAGTCCTTTATGGGAAGTGTGAATGTCTCATAGTCTGAAAACTTTAGCGTGATGTGGAAAAAAATATTGGAGTCAGTTTGTTACTTTATTTTATTAGTGTTCATTTATTTTATTAAACTGGTTAAATTGTTATGCCTTTTTATGTGGTGTCATGATTTACTTTTGATAAAAACAAAGGTTTATTATTGTATGTTCGTTTGGCATTTCATTTATTGTATGCCCTTTAAATTTGCTTATTGAAAGAAAAACAACAGCAGCAGCAGTATGGTGTAACATTTATTTGAAACACATGTATTTGGTACTTGTTACCTCATATCTTTACTCTTTCCTTTCGTTCTTTTCTTGGCTTTGGAAAACTTGTCTCGGATGTTTCTCTGCGTCGCTTTTTGCATAACTCCAGGTCATCGACACCAGGCTTCGTAGCAATTTATTTCTAGGAATTAAATGCTTTCTCTGAATCTTTTAAGTATGTCCGCGAGCGATCGTACAGGTGCGAATACAGTATATCTGTGCCGGCTCAGCTATTCGACACATTGTATTTATGTTGCTAGTGATAGGAGATGTTGTTCTCTTGCCTGACCTGTGTTGAATGAGATAGGAACTGGGGGAAAAAAAATCGCAAGTCAAAGAAGGTGGAGTTTCAGAACACACCCACCGATTGCGTAACAGCCACAGACTAATGGAAGCTTAAAGGTGTTTAGGAGCCAAACAAACTCCCCCAAAAAGTTCACTTTGGTCAGCTGTTTCGAACTGCCGAAACAAACTCAAAATTAATTTTGTTTCGGCCTGATTTTGTTCGAAATGACGTCATATCAGTTTGTTCTTCGATTTTGTTTGAAGTATATCGGGGCCTTAACAAACAAAAAAACATACATACAATCACTCATACAGGGGAAAGGGCAAATGAGATTTAATGGATGATACTATCAGCAAAACAAGAGAATGAAGCTATCAAAAATGTCAGTTAACCACCTGAGTAAAACCATCAGTGCCGTGTATAACAGGGTCTATAGCTTATACTAAACCTGTGTTTCGTTTAGTTAAATGTATGATACTTGCATTGCCTTAGCCTAGAATGAGTGTCAGGATGCAATCTCGGATGAAAGTCTTGATGGTTTGGAGGTTCAGTTGTGTAGGAGTCACAATCACCTTCTTCTGGGTTTAAAAAGTGATGAATTCCAAAGATGTTTTGACTCGATGGTGATTGGGAGTTTCTTCCCAGTGGAAAGTGAAAAAAAAGAGCTAAGAGAGCTGAAATCCTAGGATCTTTGGTGAATGGAAAGTCAAGGCACGAGGCCTGGCATGAACTTAGGGTGTCCTTAGTAGAGTTCTAGTATGCATCCTCGTCTTTTATCTAACAGAACCACAGACTGGCTGAAGCGGGTCCCTGATGTGAGAGCTTTATCTTCTGTTGAGGTTTTGGATATAAAATTAGATTGGTGTTCAAGAGAAGAATCTTCAAGATTCTTATAATAGTAATGTGTTGCATAGGTATCAACATATAATATACACTTTCATTTAGATCATGTAAATACAAACACATAGATACCAAACATCACATAGATGAGGTTATATTAACTAGTGATCTATCATAAGCATGCATAAAACATATACAATACACAAAAGACAATATACAAGAACAGTAACAACATACACAATGCCCTGGAGTATATGTGTTCATTAAAAGAAAGGTTTTCCTATGAATTAATTAGAGAAGAGTCCATTTTGCTGAGTATTATGTGTCTTTCCTATGGAAAATGTAGTGAGAGGGAGAACTCACAACATGCCATTAGGTCGTAAAGGTTTATCTGATCTGTCTGAGGTGTCCTGGATGCTATGGTAACCAGGGATCTGGTGTCATTCCCAGACATGCTGGCACACAGTATGTTTATTGGGTGAGGGGTCTGGGATTATTTGTTAATCTAATGAATAATTGATTTGTTAAGTCAAATGAAAAATGGTGTGTCTGATTGGTCCAGATGCTACACAACTCTTTATGTTTCTTGCACAGAACAACCTCCTGGACAGCAACCAGTCTGGCTTCAAAAGCGACCAATCAAATGAAACTGCCCTGCTTTTGGTTACTGAAGCCCTGCGACTGGCAAGAGCAGCTTCTAAATCCTCAGTACTCATCTTGCTGGATCTGTCTGCTGCTTTTGACACAGTTAACCACCAGATTCTCCTGTCCACCCTCAGAAAGATGGGCATCTCTGGAACCGCACTCCTGTGGTTCAAGTCCTACCTCTCAGGTAGATCCTTCAGGGTGTCTTGGAGGGGTGAGGTTTCTAAGTCACAACTTCTTGCTACTGGGATTCCTCAAGGCTCAGTGCTTGGACCACTTCTCTTCTCCATCTACATGATGTCATTAGGATCTGTCATACAGAAGCATGACTTTTCTTATCACTGCTATGCTGATGACTTTCAACTCTACTTCTCATTCCAACCAGATGATCCGACAGTAGCTGCTCACATTGCAGCCTGTCTGAGAGACATTTCTAGCTGGATGGAGTATCATCTTTAGTTCAACCTTACTAAGAAAGAATTGCTTGTGGTTCCAGAAACCCATCGTCAAAACTGCTCTATACAGCTGGGTTCGTCAACCATAACTCCTTCCAAGACAGTCAGAAACCAACAGATCAGAGTTGTGATCGATGATTTATGCTTTACAGACCATATTGCTACAACAGCCCAGTCCTGCAGATTTGCCTCATACAACATTAGAAAGATTAGACCCTTCCTGTCAGAGCAAGCCGTACAACTTCTTGTCCAAGCTCTTGTTCTCTCCAGACTGGACTATTGTAATGCTCTCTTGGCAGGCCTTCTTGCATGTTCTATCAAGCCTCTGCAACTAATCCAGAATGCAGCAGCGAGAGTTGTCTTCAATGAGCCAAAAAAAGATCACGTTACTCCTCTCCTCATCAGGTTACACTGGCTACCAGCAGCCGCTTGCATCAAATTCAAGGTACTGATGCTTGCCTACAAGACAACCACTGGCGCTGCACCAATATACCGAAACTCACTTGTTCAAACTGCGCCCTCCAGAAGCTTGTGTTCTGCAAGTGAATGACGCCTTGTGGTGCCATCCCAAAGAGGTTCAAAATCACACTCACAGCCCTTGTCCTGGACTGTGCTCTGCTGGTGGAATGACCTCCCAAACTCAATTTGAACAGCTGAGTGTTTATTTATTTTTTTTAAAAAATCTTATAAAAAATCTTTTTTTTCGGCAGCTGATGAAATACTTTTTTTTTTTTTTCCATTCTATTATTTAAAAAAAAAAAAACCTAGCTATGCTGCGCTAGACTAACTGAGACTTGTCATGGCATTTGTATACGGTTGTTGTTCTCTCGTTGGTCTGATTGCTTCTGTTGTTCTCATTTGTAAGTCGCTTTGGATAAAAGCTTCTGCTAAATGATTAAATGTAAATGGTAAGGACTTGTCTAGTTCCCGTGGTCTTGTATATTCAAGAGAGAGGTCAACTTTGCGCATGTGCCGCTCATTAGTGACAAACGTGGAAGCGCAGGGGAGAGATCAAAATAAAACAACAGTCACTAATTAGAAGTACAAAAGGAGGATTTGTAAAGAATAATGTCGGAGGATTTCGATATAAGCCAAGAGGAGACTGGTTTTCCTTTGCTAAAGTATGGAAACTTTGCTTCCATTACTCCTGTTAACAAATGTTGGTTTTCATGAAACTCACCGGCACATGCACAATGCTGACCTCATACGTCATCCACCCGGAGCTGCTTCTGTGTACAATTGTTGGCGCAAGCTACATTAAAGTGATTATTATGGTTTGAATATTGAATTTTTTTTTATTTATTTTTTTTACAAATCAATTCACCACAGGAGGCATTTTTTTAAGTTTTAAGTATAGTTCTTTACACTTTTTTTATGGTTGGGTGCTTTTTATTTAACTTCTTTTGGACTGATGCACTGCAACACCCGCTGAGTGTCATTAAACAGCTTGAAAGATCAAAGACAGTTTTTAATATAACTCCGACTGGATTTGTCTGAAAGAAGAAAGTTATATACATATGATTTGAAGGTGAGTAATTTATGGGCTAATTTTTTTGGGTGAACTAACCCTTTAAGATTTGACTTTCTTTTTTTTTTTTTTTTTGTGGGGAGCAGACCAAGTTTGATAGGTTAAATGAGGCAGTATGTTCATTTTTTTTTCTGTGATATGAGGAGAGGGTAATCTCTGCTGCCCTCTTCACCTGTTTTTGCTCTCTGCGAGATTGAGAGGAAAAAAAGGTTCTCAAATACATGTTTACTGGCAGACAGATGATTCTACAGGTATACTGCAGACATTATAAATGTTGAGCAAATTTGGGGTGTAAGACAAGGCGCTATTGCTGGTACTGCACTGTGAAACGTCTGAGAGACGAATGCCAATGAGTGTTATGTCAGGTGTACAGGCTGCAGTTTGCCAAATCTTTGCTTTCATGGAAATGGGCCAAATAGCACAGAGAGAAAAACAAAAACCTTCCTGAAATGACAGAGATAATAATTCAAGAGAGGATTTATTCAATAGCAATTCCCACTGTGATTAATTACCAGCAGTCTTAGGGTGGAAGCAGTATGATTTATTTTATGAAGATATCATTTTGTCGAAAATCACTCCTTAAGATTTTTTACATTTTTCAGGCAGCATATTTCATACTTTTAATGAAACCAAATATTATGGCTATTTTAATAATCTGTATCATTGTTACAATGACTCTAGGCGTTTGATGTATTTTACAGAGTATTTGTTTCTCTCAAATATTTTGGATGCATTTTTATTAATATTTCTTGAAGACAAATATTGTTGTGATATATCTTTTAAAAAGTGTTTTGACTCTGTGAGGAAAAGATAAAAAGAAATACATCCAAATTCATAAGTACTTTCATATCGTAATACTTTGATCCATACAGTGGATTTCTGAAAGAGTTTTATTTAATCACCTCGTTTTTTGGGTCTTTGAAAATGCATCAGTATCAAAAAGCATCATGTTTGTCAGTGAGAACAAATTAAACCAAGAACATTTAGGCATGAAAGAGATTTTTAAGAGACATTTCAAACTGTTTAAATGTTGTCTTTTCCAGGAAGCTGGCAAGTATAGGAAAGGAACTCAAAGATAACTTCCTGAGAGCATTGGCGGAGCGAGAGGAGGCTAACCGCAGTGGGGAAATGACTGTGAGTACATTATTGCAGCACTCCATTTGCTACGTAATGGGATTCCCCCAGAATAGTTCTGCAATTCCATTAGGACGGGAACACAATCCACACTGTGTCACATTCAGGAAGGTAACCCCCCTTCTCTTGCACACCTTGCTATATTGCCACCTCAGCCTTCTTTCTCAGAGAAGACAGACCGTAAACACCAGTGGTGCTAGTTCAGTTAGTTAAGGCTAATTAAATTAACAAATAAAACATTTGAGTATAGTCTGGGAATAGGCAGAGGGAATGGTTTTTATTTACTTTATGGCAGGCATATTCAAATGGCAGACCGCACTTGGTTCCAACCAGACTATGAAACATAATGGCAATGGCAGCAACATTTTACCATTTCTAAATAAAATGAGCAATGCTTCGCAAACAACAGAGCGCCACAAGCGCACAGCGTCGTTTATTGTAATGATCTGTTAATATATGCCACTCTATATAATATTTTTTATCTATAGAAAACACACTTTATTCAAGCCTTTCCCGTGTGCACTGTTTCTCTTTAAAGACACTGAAGCGCCATTAAGAGCTGCGAATCTGAAGCATACAGAAACAAAAACACAACGAGTGGCCGGCGACAAAATAGACGTCACTACGGTGCGACTAAAACAGGCTTCGGGAAAACAACAATGCTGCAAATATTCGTCTGAAGCTTGCTATCCGAAGCATGGCAGGGAGGTTTGAGGACGCAGTGTTTTTTTCCATACTCAGGGAAGCATTGGTTACATCAGTACCTGAGACGTTCCATTTTCAAAACTTCGAACATATCCTCTAGGGGTCGCTATGGGGAACAGTATACCCACGCCGCCATGCTGAGGGGAAAGCAGGCCAGAATCATGGCGATCACTAGTTAACAACTCTACTGTTTCAATGGGAGTTGCCCCCGGTTTGTTTTAGACGGCTGTCTGTGACAATACCCAGACTTACGGCCAAAGGCTCTAAGCTACATACAGTGTCTTTAATTGTCAGGGCCTTCTGCCCGGTGGTAGACATAAAGGCAGGAATCAACTCAAGATTCCTTTAAAGGGATACGGCTAGGAACCTAAAATTTTATACTAAGTTTGCCTGTCACACAGGGGCTACAGCTTGCATCCGCAAAAGCTTGCTGAAGGAGCTGTTCTCAACAGATCTCCAGTAGCACCACCCACAAGGATAGGTATCCCAGGATACATGGGTGGAGTGGCGCCAAGAAAAGCTGGCTGTTACCACTCAAGAAAGGGCACGAAGCAACCGCGCGAAGCCCTCACCATATAGGTTTTAGAAAGAACGCAGAGTACTAGCGTGCGAACTTACCACAGTGTGGACAGAAACAAAGACTTCACGTGCACCTTAGCATTCATGGATGAGGATTGTCTAAGCAAAGGGCTCTCAAGACTCTGAGTAGAGCTTCACAAGGATGGAATGAGGCTCTCAAAAAAGTATGCATCAAGAGTCATCCACTCGATCTGTGGACGTGTCAAGGCGCTCTGGCTACAGTTGTCGAATTCAGTCTCATATGAGAGGAGGCACTCCTGAATCCACAGACAACATCATAGGCGACCTTTCTAGGCTAAGGAAGGAGAACTGCTAAACTGTCACAGTGGTCCGAAAGTCCTCTTTTCAGTTGAGAGCAAGTTTTGTATTTCATTTGGAAACCAAGGTCCTAGAGTCTAGAGGAATGGGCCCAAGGAGAAGCTCATAGCTCAAGTTGCTTAAAGTCCAGTGTTAACCCTTTCCACAGTCTGTGTTGATTTGGGGTGCAATGTCTTGCTGGTGTTGGTCCATTGTGTTTTTTTGAAAGTGCGCAAAGTGTTCACGTGCACACTGACCACCAAGAAATTTTGGAGCACTTCAGAGCTTCCGTCTGCATACCACCTTTTTGAAGACAAACTGATTTCTCCTTTCCAGCAGGATTTGGCAGTGCCCACACTGCCAAAAAGCCCCAAAAGTACTGAGTTAAATGACCATACAGTAAATGTGCTACTTTGGCCAGAAAACTCACCAGACCTGAACCCCAGAGAGAATCTGTGTGGGGTATTGTCAAGAGGAAAATGAGAAACAAGAGTCCAAAAAATGCAGATGAGCTGAAGGCCACTGTCAAAGAAACCTGGGCTTCCATACCACCTCAGCAGTGCCACAAACTGATCACCTCCTTGCCACGCCAAATTGAGGCAGTAATTTATTTAAAAGGAGCCCCTACCAAGTTTGAGTGCATGTACAGTAAATGAACATACTTTCCAGACATTCAACAATTCACTTGAAAAATGTTTTTTTTTTTTTTTTGTGTTTTGTATTGGTCTATGAAGTATTCTAATTTGTTGAGATAGTGAATTGGTGGCTTTTTGTTAAATGTGAGCCAAAATCATCACAATTGAACCAAAGACCTAAACTACGTCAGTATGTGTATATATGATATATATTTAATACATGAGTTTCACCATTTGAGTTGAATTACATATATATAAATGAACTATTTCCACGACATTCTAATTTATTATATATATATATGATATATACCTGTATATCTGTATATATCTGCATATATAATATGTGTATATATATATATATATATATATATATATATATATATATATATATATATATATATATATATATATTTTTTTTTTTTTTTTTTTTTTTTAATAGAAAAATTCTCAGAAGCCCCTGGCCTTTGGCTCTGAGGACAAATATCCTTACCTTTGCTGACTATTTTGACTGTTTATTTATTTTTATTTTTTATTTGACAATGCATTACTGGTACCCAATATATATATATGAAATATAGAGACCGGACCTCTTGGAACTTTAATTGAATACCCCTGCTCTATGGGAACAAACAATGAGTAGGTATAAACTGTTCCCTGTTTGTTCAAGTGGTAACTTGGCTAACTATTACAAGACTACAGTAAATAACAGCAGTTTAGTTTATCCAATAGCATTTCCCACTGACTAATTTTATTATTATTAATTTTTTGTTTTGTTTTTTAAGTTTGTCCTTAACCTTGGTCATCTCTCATGATTTTATATATCTGTATACCTGTCTGTGTGTACCTGCTGTGTTTGTATAGCTTCTTATAATGATCCACAGTGTGTGTAATCACAAACATTTATTTATCTTGGGATACTTTCAATACTAACATTTGAAATCTAGCAAATTTGAAGAGATAAACTTCTGGAGTTGCTGGTGAAAATTTTTGCATTAACAGTATTTCAGGTTCTACTCAATAAAGATGTATGATGACCTTAAAGAGCTGTTATTTCAGTTTTTCCACAATATCAGGAAACCCTTGTCAGTGAACTTTCTAGCATATAGAAATTCTCCTCTACTGCTGTACTGCATTTGTCATACTAAAGAACAACATGACAGACTTGCAGTCTGTGAACTCAGTCTAAATGTTTTATGACGTATTAATTTAAATGTTTCAGTAGCTCTGATTTATGGCTCTTGTTTAATCATTTTTAAACATTTGGATTGGTCAGTCATTACATTTGTACATTTGTTTAATAACTGCAAACATGACAAATCCTAATCCAAACCCCTAAAACCAGTTTACTGAGGTAGTTTTGATGTTACAGGTCGAAATTGACTTTGTTTCCAATTACTGTGTATTGCTGAGGTTTTTCTCCCTCATCAAGGCAGTTATATTGCTAACATACATTAAACAATAAGGTTTTTGTTTTTGTTTGACTGAAATCCACATTTTGTTCTTACTAAATTTGAAATTAAATCATCCTGTTGTATTGACGAGGCCAAAGGACTTAAAATGCAAACTTACAGTCCATGTACAGTAAGTCATGCCCATAATTCAGCTAAATGTTAATTGTACATGGCCTATGTGTTATAACAAGTTTGATTTGGAGCCTTTTCACAATATCCAAGAAAAACATCTGATCACCATGTGTCATGGCCTTGTGTTCTGAAATCCTTAATAGATGAGACTTCTGTCCAAAATAACTTTGTTTCATTTAATAAATCCGAGTCAGAGTCATGACCCAGTATATTTGAGACTGATATAAAGTGTACAAGTTGTTCCTTTAGTGTAGAAAAAACATATTTCTGAAAAAATCTTGCATTCATAAATATGAGTGAAAAGAATGTAAAAATTTAATGTATTGTGGCTTATCACAAGCAATATCATGCTGACAGATCCTCAGTTACAGTACAGGACCAATTAAAAGTGGGGTAAGTGATTTCTGGCAGTCAATGTTGATATTTCAAATCACCAAAACAAACACTCCCCTACCCCAAAAGGGTCTCACCCTGATTTTGATAGCTCTGCCCCATACATACGAACGCAACCCAGGCAATGATTATGGTGGAATCTGCTGTATTGTTGTCTGCTGTATTAAACATATTATCTTACTTTTCGGACACACAACCCACGCTTGAAACAGACAGTGGAAAAGGTTTAGACGCTCCAGGCGGTTTCAACAGCAACAACATAAACAAATGTTACTTTGCATGCACGCTTTTGTGGCCCTAACTTAACTTCCGGTAGACTTCCAAATAGAATCAATAACAACAGCTAAATAGACCTTCTAGTGTAGATTATTTTTGATAACAAGCAAAATATTTTTACTGCGTAATCAGATGGAATTTAAAATGCAAATTCATTCTCTGCCAGCAGGAGGTGCTTTAAAGCGGGAGAAACAG
The DNA here is from genome assembly GCF_018340385.1 of Cyprinus carpio. Taxonomy (NCBI): domain Eukaryota; kingdom Metazoa; phylum Chordata; class Actinopteri; order Cypriniformes; family Cyprinidae; genus Cyprinus; species Cyprinus carpio. Next base: position 23,269,568 of record NC_056576.1, read on the forward strand.
AGGTTTCCCCAGTAACAGCTGTACACAAAGCAGCACTGAGCTCACTAATGCTGCTTTATCAGATATTACATGCAATATGAAATGAAAATGACATCGAAAATTACTTACTGCTGATTGGCTACAAGTTTGTTTTGGTACTCGGCTCGACTAGGTTTTCTAAAGCGTTTTTGAAAAAATACATACCCCACCTTTAATCAAACTAGTAAGGGCACATTGGAAGGGGGTGAGAGGGGAACACAATGATATAAATTTGATAGATGAATATTTATTTATTTATTTTATTTAGTTAAGTTAGTGATTCCATTACAATTGCATAGATAATAAAGTTTCCACTACACATTAGTAAGGTTTCGATAGTGAGAAGAATAAGAAATGCTTGCATGCCAGTGTGCAAATAGTTTTTTTGGAGGAAACCATTATATTAAAGAGACTGCAAGTTCTGTTTAACTTGCATGTGCCAGTTGTTCAATGAATGTTCCAACTTGTTTAAATTTGCTGATGAGGCATTTCACTGAAAAAAGGTACAATTGTGTTTTAGCTTAATTGTGGGCTCAGATTTGGTCAAAAATGGGGGGAAAGCAAATGCTACTCTCATTTAAGTTCTTATCAGCACCATCCAGGCAGGGTGTTTGTGAGTCCTGTGGTTTATGTTATCTCTTCAATCAGCTGAGCTCATAAAGGACTCAGCTCAGCATACATTGTACTTTTCCTCCTCATTGGTGTTGTGAAAGTTGCCCTGCTGCCAAAAGTCACACACAAACAAAAGGTGCACCTGGACAACTTTGGCATTATTTACTCTGGGAAGTTAGAAGTTAAGAAGGTAAGTTTTTTTTTTTTTTTTTTTTTTTTTTTAAATCAAATCCAGGTCACACCTGTGCTGGATTGCCTGAGGGGCTCCATTGTTGGGTGGTACACATTTGAAACTGAAGGTGCTCTAACCCCTAACCCCACCCCACCCTCCTGCTATTTGTTTTTGCTCTTACACCAGTGATACAATGATGTCAGCATTCGTGCCCACTTCAATTTCACAGCCAGTGGAGTTGATTTTGTACTATTCATTCTCTATAGTTTGAATTTCATGATGGAAGTAAGTCATCCAAGTGCATCGTGGGTGGTTCTGAGAACAGTATCTGCAACCTCGGTGATACTGTTGCCATTGTGTGAACATGTTTTTGAGGTGATATGTGAATAAACAGTCACATAATAAATTAATGGGTGGGTGGGTGGTAGTATTCTCCCTCATGCATTTATTTATGCTGAGGTAATGTTGCACATGCTAGTCAAACCACAGTTGACAAGTAAGTTATAAAGCTGAAATTCTTGATTTGTTGAGGTTTGTGATCAATCAGGAGTACCGGTATGTATGGAAATATTGTTATAGATTTAATAAGAATGACAGCGTATTCACATTTCACACATTTCACTCATATATTTGATATATATCAAATATATTTGATATCAAATATCAATTTTATGTAGTTGTAGTTAGTTGACACATCCTGTGGTGTGACATACTACATTCTATTTCAGATGATTTCAATATGTAATTTTATAACCACTTTTGAGAGATTACATAAAGTATTTGTATTTGCATATATTTGTCATTCTACAGTAGAGGACCAATTAACTAGAAAGGGCACATTGGTATAAAACAAAGGAATCCTTAACTCCGCAAACTAAACAATCAAAAGTGATTTTATCTTCAGTGCGCCTTATCTGAGTTGATTTTCACCTGCTAATGAGCTACTAATTACCCTTGAACAGATTTTGTTGTCTTAAGCAAACATTGCCCAGGTGAGGTAGGAGAATGATTTCTGAATTTTGAAGGCCTGTTCATAATATAGACATTATTTTAAAATCTGAGTGAAAAACATCCTTTGTCCACAGGCACAGCAAGTTCTGTATTGATAAGTTGTGTTTATGTATAGAAGATACTGTGGTCAGTCATGCAGTTCAAAGATCACATTAAGAAGCATAGAAATGAGTGAATTTCCCAGCCATATACCATTACAGTGAGTATGTGTGTCCCGGTCAGTCGTCCCTTTGTCCTTGTCATGGCCAGTAAAATAACAATAGCATGTTGGTTTCAAAGCACTTGACCAAAGGTGGAGGTCCCTTAGAAAACAGTCATGCAGAGCTATCATGTGACCTCCCCTTGAAAGCCCCACAAAGACTTTCAAAGTGTTGAGGGTTGGGGTATCTGACCCCCCTAAGTTTGGACTCATTCATAGAATAGACAAAGAAGTCCCTTTGTAAAATGAATTTAGATATGCTTGGTATTTTGTTAAGGGTCCTCCATTTTGTGTGTTGACACAAAATATTTTTACACACCATTATACACAAATATTGCATAAAATGGTATGTGGATAATGTGATTAATATCTGGATATGTGTTTAATACACAGAGAAGAGATCAATTTGTATGTTAGCCAAGAGACAAATTGCATGATGTTTTTCCTGCTAACATGGCTGCAAGAACCCATCCTCAGCAGTTCCCTGTAGCCTGCCTCTTTAATGAACAGCTGCAAGGGCTTGACCATCTTCTCAAATATGTGCTGGAAGATTTTTAGAGGAGATGAAACGGGATACACTTAATCTAATTTCTCAAGTCTATAGGTTTTTTTTTCATCTGCTTGGTGCATTCTCAAGACTCAAAGCTGTAGACTCACACCATTGTAATAAATGACATCTGGATTCATTTATTAAAGATGTACATTACTGATATGCACTTTGCATTGTATCTGACAATGTGGAAGAGTTTTTGGTAAACACATGTAGGGTCTTGGCTTAGTTAACAGTGCATGTGTCTGTACAGATTCTGTGAAAGTTCACTCAAAAATAACAGTTGTGCCATCATTTATTCACCCTCATGTTGTTCCAAACCTGACTTCATTTCTAAGATATTTATAAAATGTTCCCAAAATAACGTTGGACCCCATTGACTTTTATTTTATTGAGACATTTTTCAAAATATCTTCTTTTGTGTTCCACAGAATAAAGGCGCTGGGGGTGAGTAAACCATAATTTTGGGGTAAACTACTCCTTTAACACAATTTCTCTGGTTCTGCTTCACTGGTTTAAATGAATTGCAGCATCTTGCTGTTTTACTGTGATATCTAACATATAACAGCTTCATCTGATCCTTGCACCATAAATCAGAAAACTCCTTAAGTGTTTAGAAGCATTATGGGAGACTCATTCCATAATCAAAAGTTATTTCCATCATTTCCAACGCATTCCTTTTCACGTTCTCTCTTTGCACCTGTTTATCAGCCGCAGCGATGGAATTCTGTCTAGTCCACTTTCCGACATCGTGATGTTGATATTCCTGATACTCCTATCCACAGACATCGTTTTTCAGCATGACACATGACATGTGCTCTCTTACTTGTAAGGAACCATTTAACCTCTTTGCACTGAAGGGTTCTTGGCTCTTCTTTCTGAGGAATGTACACCTGCTCCATCAAGGCCATCTTTTTCCTTTCCGGAGCTCTATAACCTATGCTGTAGAGTGCTCACATCAAGAATGAGCTCAACATAAGCTGGACATTGTTTCAGCAGCTGAAGACGTCTAAGCAATAAACACGTAATAGATGATGTTTGGAATTACTTGGGTGAGAATACTTGGCCTGTAGCAATCAATTATTTCATCTTGAGTACTTTAAGAATTCAAGCACATCACAGTGACTGCAGACATGTGGCCGGCATTTTGCATAGACCTCTGTTGTTGGTAATGGCTGCCCATTCAACTGGAAAATGCAATTATACTCGAGAAGGCTCACAAGCTCACAAAGCACATTCTTTGGAATCCTCTTTGTTTTATCAATACATAGTGGCCTGCTTGCATGTGTATTATTCCACCTGAGCAAATACTGCACACCATTTCACCCACAAAGCCCTCTCGTTTTCTCTCTCTCTTTCTCTCTTTCTCTCCTTCTCTAACCATATGCTAATGTGATTAAATATTTGCCGTTTTTGACAAGCTTGAGGAATGGCAACCTTGCAGAACTTTTTCCTTAAGCGGTATTAGGAACAGTGTGACAACCTCCCAATGAATTATTGGCATAGTACCTGTGCGCACCAATGAATTTGGTTTATTGTAACACTTGCTGTTTCAAAACACTTGACGTGCCAAATTCTTCCCATATTTTCATTTTGTTGTACTATATATTAGCAGGTGCACAGATGGATTGCCATCTTGGCTTGAAAAAGACTCCTTTAAATTCACACTTTTAACCTAATTTTTTCTGTGGAACATGGAATTTGGATACATTAAAATGCATCAGCCAGATCATCACGTATATAAGAACGCTATAATGTAGCCATGAAGTAATCACAATAAAAAATGCTTATATATTCTGATTTATTTTGTAACTATGGTTGATTACGGTTTTAATTTTTTTCTAATCTATAATTCCTGCAGTAACAAGTAATGCAAACTGGAGACCATGTGTAACATTCTTTTATTTACTGTTTTATTTTTTTTCTAATCTATAATTCCTGCAGTAACAAGTATTGAAACTGGAGACCATGTGTAACAAATTTTAATTATTGTATTTTTTTCTTCCAGTAATATTTTTGAGGCTCATCAGCCATTGACAAAACCTATGGTCTTTCTTTGCTCCTATATCCCCAGATTGAAAATGTCATCATTGCCCTCTTGAATTTCACCTATCAACTTCCTACTTCCAGCCGCCATCTGGCAATGTTGATATCACCATGCATTCCATCTCTTTGCTCCCTGACAAACCCAAATCTGTTCATCCTCTTCAGACAGGGGAAGGCCTGTAATCTTTTGCAGGAGACTGACAGGCGTGCTAAAATAAACATATTCTGACTGCCGTCACTCTGTGGTGCTCATTCAGCAGGGATGACTCTGCTGTGAGCATAAGATACTAGATTCCCATTTTTTTCCTCTTACACTCAGTCAGAATACTCTCTGTACTTTGCAGCCATTAAGGTTTTACTTTATTCAGCATTGCGTATCGAAAACAATAAGAAAAACACCAGGATCAAAAGTTATATTAGACCGATTTGATTAAAAAGTTACAGATTTATAACTAATGTAGGATCAACATACTTACAGTATTTTACTGCTCAGTATTTTGTCCAGTAGTGTTGAATATTTTGTTTTGCCACTGAATTATTTGACATTAGTTCAGAAAGTGCAGAGGAAACACTGAACCCTCTTCCCCATAATGTATCAGAAAAACTACTTTTGGGTCTGACGGGCAATGTGGAGGGAGCTTCTTACTAAATTCACAGGCCAATGCAAACAGTGTAATGTTTGTACACCTATTTCCACTGGGAGTATGAAAAAAGGACTGCAGGACTTTAATCTGAATCTTAAAACAGCCAGGCCTTTGATAAGAGCCCTCGCTGAACATTTATCTTACTTCTATAAAGGGTGTAATGGCTTATGTCATCCACTTTGATCCTGCCTTGGAAACATGATGCTGGAGTGCTGCTGCAGATAACAGTGATCAGCTTGTGTTGTGTTGAGTTAAAATGTCATGTCAAGTTTTTATTTTTTTACTTTTCATGGATCCAGCATGACCTTCATTTTACAACTTCTTGTCATAATCGTCTTGACCGATACGGTAGAGTCCTACAAAGTGGTGGGGCAATTTCATTTTACAACTTCTTGTCATAATCGTCTTGACCGATACGGTAGAGTATTTTTTTTTTTTTTTTTTTTTACAACTTCTTGTCATAATCGTCTTGACCGATACGGTAGAGTCCTACAAAGTGGTGGGGCAATGTCATGGATGAGAGTTCTTAGAATAACACAGTTGCTAAGTTTTGCACCAGCGTAGGAAGAGGGAAACTTGAGAGTTTACCATGCAAAACAGCTCAAATCCTGCTTACTTGGACATAAATTTCAATTTAAGAGTAATGTGAGGATAATTTGTGTCTCAAGTATTTAAAACTGAAAAGCCTTTTTACTCACTATTAGCTAAATTAGACATTGCACATCAGAGGTATAAGTGATTTTGCTTCTGTAATTTATACAGCAATTATTAAAAAATATATATATATTCTTTATTCTGATTATATTATATTATATTGGATTATATTATTAAAAGGTGTTTATGAAGACAGGGAAAAGTCCATTTGTATTTTGTTAGACAGGACATGACTAGCTGTGACTTCCCGTTTAGCACATGATCACCTCAAGAAAGATTGTAATATTTACATTGGAGCAGTGCATGATCCTTGGGAAAGAAAGTCACACAAGAGGGCATGTTTTCTTTGCCTTGACATATACAGCTGCTGCTTATTCAGATTGACTCCATTGTAGCATCAGGGCTTAACCTAAAAAAAAAAAAAAGATTGCAAAGGGCAATTCATGTTAATGGGTTGTAAAATAGCTTTCAGATTACAGTCGTTCCAGGGATACAGTTTTTCAGTCCTCAAAGGTTGCAGGTGTGATTTGTTTAACTTTTTTTGCTGTCATGCATCACATTTTGGGAATCTGTTTTGGTCTCCTCAAACAGTGTATTGTAGAAAATGGAAAAAAATGCTGTGTGTGTGTTTCCAGTTACATATCATACATATAAAGGGATATTGTTAATCATTTGTGTTGCATGATTGTGTTCTACTAGCTACTTCATCATGTATTTAAAATTTAGCCAGCCTCTGAATAAATTTAAAGCCGACAACTAAATAACCAGAGTCATTGTACTTAAAATACAAAGAAAAACTTGTTTGGCCACACCACATCACAGAATGGCAAAAATACTGTAGGACATAGCATTTATGAACTAATATAACTTTACATCACACCTGCTCTCATTCAAAAGCTGTTATCACAATTAATGTAATCATGCATCACCTGAATCATTCTCATCTCACTGAAACCTAATACTGTAAGTCTTGTCTAGATGTTGCAAACAAAAACTAATGGAGGTTGTTTATGATACCAGTCAACAGGAAAACACTTCAGGATTCTTAGACACACTCAAAATGTTCCTGCGCCTTGTTGGTAGAGAGGAAAATTCATAGATAACAATTTACATTTGTTTGGTAATTTATAGTCACCATTCCATACAAAATATGTTAAAAATTGTTACTTGATTTAAATGGGTCATATGATGTTGCTGAAAAGAACATTATTTTGTGTATTTGGTTTAATGAAATGTGTTTATGTGGTTTAAGGTTAAAAAACGCATTATTTTCCACATACTGTACATTATTGTTTCTCCTCTATGCCCCACCTTTCTGAAACACATTGTTTTTTACAAAGCTCATTGTTCTGAAAAGCGAGGGGTGCTCTGATTGGCCAGCTATCCAGTGCATTGTGATTGGCCAAATGCCTCAAGCGTGTAACGGAAATGTTACGCCCCTTATGCGTGTCCCGGTCAGAACACAGACGAGACAAGACAAAAACAATAAAACCCATTACAAAAGAGCCATTTGTTGCATCCAGTGGGGACATAATTACTGATTATAATGACTTATACTGTCTTTTTACTTGTTGGGTTGCATCGTGCCACTTAAACATAAAACCATGTCTGCATTTGTGATCGGAGAAATGACAAATAACAAGCCTACTCTACACTGCTCAAAACTCGCATTTGAATCATCAGTGGCAAATCATTTAAATATGTAAACGTACTTACAGACTGTGACTCAGAACAGCCGGCATTGTAGTCTTTTCTCCCAGGATCAGGAAACAGTCCTCCATAAAATGCACTGCACACGTTTGAATATTTGGGTTTAACTGTTCTGGAACAGTGTTGTAAATACAACTTAACCACTGATTTCTACTTGTGTCCTCTTTTGGAAGGCCAAACAAAGTATTTTCGCATTTACAACGAAACAGTGTGGCTGCAGCAACAATACTACAGCGAGAATCAAAGTTACACCTTCTTTCTTTGCGTTAACATTTGGGCAGTGTTATGCAAATCTTCCCACATAGTGACATAGACATGTGGGGGTGTATTTAAATGAGACGTTTTAGGAGGGCGTGGACGATTTAAACTTTTATTAAGAATGTCTCTTTGGGTTTAAAACTTTAGACTTTGCAACTTTAGGGATCTTATCTTTTCACGAACAGCTTGTAACACTCCAAAGAGAAAGGAAAACTTGAAATTGCATCATATGACCCCTTTAATTGAGTGTTTAATGAATTGTATTACATTTTTACTCCAAAAATGACATAGGCTAGTTGATTGTATATTTATTGCGTATCATTTCAACGAATCAGTGTGAATTAAAATGATATTGTAAATCTTCAAAAGAAACATGCAATTGTAAAAATTCTTGGAATAGCATATTGCATAAATATGCAATATAAAGTCATTGGTCTTCATACAGTTAAGCTCAGTCTAAATCATCAGTTTAGACTCAATATTCTGTCCTTTTCAGTGGGTGGTGGTGGTAAAGCTCAGCTGTGGTTATGGTAGGCGAGGTTTAGCCTGGTTTACCCATTAGTCCCAGCGCTAATAAAGTTATTCATGTCTTCAACACAATGTCAGTATACTCCATTCTTTCAAACTCATATTCTGCCATATGGCTCATTGTCATCATCACCGTTGTGTCTTATAAAATTCATTTGAAAGTGATTTTTCACTCTAAGGAAGAAGCCAAGTTGGATGAAGTAATGGATTCCGTCTTAAATATAGGGCAAACTTGTCTTCCTTCTTAGGCCTATCATGCTTTTCAAAGGTCTAATCATAACCTTGTTTCTCAACTGTTTATTTTTGTCTTCCTAACCTTTAATTACCAAGCTAAGAATCAATCTTTAACAGGTCTTTCATTTTGTTAAATTGTTTTTGACCACTGAAATTATTATCTGTATTTAGCCTCCAATAAAATGTTACCACATTTGCAAGCACTTATGCAGACAAATAAGAATTTTTTTCTTTTTTTTTTCCTTTGATTGCAGATGGTTTAGGATTTAGATTGTTGCAGTATAGTAAATAATTGATCAAATCCGCAATCCGTTTTTAGGTTGCCAAATGTTTCTACATTTTTTGTTTTCTTTTGAAAAATCCAAATATTGAAACAATTATTAAGTGTGTAATGTGTAGGAATTTACATTTATATCAAATTTCCATATCTGTGGGATAGTCACTATGTCTGCTTTTAATTACACTGTAACTTTGTAACTTTTTCTTAAAGAAAACATTTTCAGTGTTAACTCAACTTTTATGTATTCTATAAGACTACTGCTAAATATGTACCATCTGCAAACAGATCTTTTCAAAGCATGGATTTGAACCGATGGTTTGTGTGCAATTGTACCACATAAGTTGATACGGGAATTAGTCATCAAGAGCCCTGCCAGCCTCACACTGTTATGCCACTTGCTCTGTCACACCAATTAAATATAAATAGCACCACTAACCACATGCAGTCCAGTGAAAGTAACCCTATGCTTAACTGAATGCATGTGAGTTCTATGGAAAACTGTAAAGGTGTTTACAGATGTGTGGCAACCACACTCAAGAGAATCTCATTTTAGAGTGTGATAAAAATCATGCATTAATAAACGTTTTTATTACTTTCTTTTTCAAGTACTTGGAAATAATAATCTTTGCTTTTTCTACCGTAACTGTTGGTATAGTTTGTTTGGAAGAATTGTTTCAAGGTGATTTTGTGTCTGTCTTTATTTAAGAATACAATTGACCTTATGTACATAAATAATATGTAACAGGTACCAATTAATTCATCCAAAGCATATTTTTGTTTTTAAAAAATAATATTTTGTAGCCAAAATGTGTGTCAGTTTGACAAAGTGGAGCTGTATAGAAAATAAGGGAGCCTGTTGCAGTGAAAGCATCCCTGAAGTGACATTATTTTAGACCTATAGCAGGACTGGTCATTTGAGCTTCATACTGTTGTATTAGGTGTTTAGGAAAATTAATTGAGGGATTAATATAACTTGAAATGAGAATTTCTGAGAGAAGTGTGTGATGTATTTCTTTTAAACAGTAGATCATCAGTTTGTTCAGAGCAGGGCCGCAAAGAAGCAAAAAAATACAAATGAATTGAGAGGAATACAAGGAAATTCATGTGAGGTTAGTAATTATGAGAATGTTTAGGGGAGCTGAACAGAGGCTGCAAAATGTTGAACTAAGAGATGCTTTTGATTATTTCATAATAAGCAAGTTTATAAGAACTTGTATAAGAAGTTTATATATATATATACTTACACTTGTTCAAGTCATATTAGCTGGACTACAAACAGGACAGTCTTGAAATGTTATTTAAGAAAGAACAACACTAACAGTTAGATACATTTGCTTTAGAATCATAAATAAGAGTGTGTTTGATGACTTTTATGAAGTTATTTAAGGGACATTTTAATAATAGATAAAAATCTTAGCTCTTTTAAGTAGTTTTTAACCACAAGTTCAAATTAGTCTTTTACAGTAATCAGATCTTCATGTATTATCAAGACTTCTTATCATAATGGGTAATGATGCTTAACATAAGAGGAATATATGTTTGTTTGTTTTTTTCTTAACCTTGTTAAGATCACAATGATATAAACATTTTTGGGTGGAAATTACACATTACACTCCACCCAGTGCTTTGAAGCCATGCATCATTTGTTTTGCATGCATCAACAAATCTTTCTTTTTATTTCTCTCTTTCTTACTTTCATCTTTATTTCTTTTTCTTTTGCACTGATGCATTTAATAATAAGATCTTTAGTGCTCGTTGGAGCTTAAATATACTACTCTCACTGCTTATGTCAAAATTTGAGCTGACAATTTTTATGAACATTAACTGTGATCAGTTGGTGGTATGTAGTTCTATTTAATTATATCCAAGCACAGATAATGAAAATTATTTTAAAGAAGATTTCCGTATTTTTTCCATGTGGCCACAGGAAATGTGTAATAATCTTTGCTTTCAGCGAAGTTATTGACCACTCTGAATGCAGTCCTAGCATTCCCCAAATGAATCCCCCAGGCCCAAATGGGCAGATGAAAAGCATTCCTTAACCTCTAACTGTACAGTAAATATCACAACACCCAACCCCATTTCATCACTATTGTGTAATTTACGGTCAAGAACATCAAAGATGACTTTAACCACATTGAGAGAAAAAAAATTGTGTGTGGCTTATTTTCAAACCAGTATGACCACTGCAAAAATGACTTCACACTGTCAGTAAATGAAGGCACACAGTTAAACTGGTAAAAAAAAAAAAAAAATTATAAAACCCTTATAAAATTGTATATATTGTATTGTTTTAACACATGTATTCATTTTTTTTATATTTACAGTATTTACATTTTAATATTTAACTAATATTTTCTTCGGTGTGTTGGAATGATCTGTTTTTCTCATCATTAGTAGTTATTAAGGGATGATGAAATATAAAGTAATGTTTTCTTAACCAGCCAATATTTCCTTTTCCTCTTCAACTTTGCTATGGCTGAATATCTCTTAAAAACAATTAAAATACTCCAGTGGGTTGTTTTGAGCAGCCGTGTATGCTCTACCCTTTACACAGGGATAGCGAAAAGCAAAGCATTTTCCAAGAAAAAGAAGAAAGGGAAATAATTGCTTCTCAAGGGTTTTTGACAAGAGGCAGAGCGGACAACACCCTACTACCCCTTACTGTTTTTTTTTTCTTTCTTTCTTTCTCACCCTCTCTTACTCTTTCCTAGGAAAAAAGCTGCCTGCACCTGTGTGGGTTCTTTTTAACACCTCCCGTGGCATTTCGTAATCGCACTTCCCTGTGATCAAAGTGTCCAAGAACTGTCTTGAGTAGAGATATTAGATGTCACCTGCGATAAAGACAGTTGGTGTTTTCTATTTTCAGACTAGCTGAGAATAATGAGCCGCTGTTATAATAGACAGTTGAAGTGGCCCAGATGAGCTTCTTCCCTCTCCCTTGCTGAGTGTTTTCTGTGTCGAACCACCTGTAGGTATGTAAACAGTCTGATGCAGGAAAAAAAAAAAACATGCAAACGAACCTTCATGTGCATCGAGAACAGAATTTGAGTCCGTAGTCAGCAGGGCAGAAGACCGTCCTGTGCGAGGCAGGAATGTTATCACGGTGCATTTGGGACTAGCCCTCCTAATTACAGGAGGGTAAGTTTGGTTAGGCCAGAGGCACTGTGTAATTACTATGATTGCAATGCTTTAGACATAAGTCTATCCTGGCCTGCAGTTCCTTTTGAAGAATGGGGCCCAGAAAAGACACACTGTATATAAAATGTGCACCTTTTATTGTTAAAGCAGACACAGGCAGAGCAGTTATAAATTTAATGACCGCTGAATAGTGGTAATTGACAGTAGACCCCATAAAGGCACTGTGTATGTAATCAGGATTTTCTGAAATTCATTCATTCATTTTACAGTGAGAAGTGCATATTGTATATGAATTCAAAAGATTTTGAATGTGCTGTAAAACAGCTACAGATTATTCTGTCAAATATGAAATTAGTAGAAGTAATCTGATGATGAGTAAACTGTCAGTTGCAGCATATCTCCAGCAGCCTGGTTATTTTACGGTGACCATAAATCCTCTTTTTCCCGGACATGTCCTGGTCGGGATTTCTAAATTACTTCCGGGTCCGGGTTTTATCTTTTTTTCGTGGCATGCCGTGATTGGCCAATTATGTACAATGCCTGCAAGCTATTGGTCAAACTACTTTACATTCATTGCCTTCAGCAAGTATGAAAATAATAGAAAAACAAAGACATTTTAGGCAATTTAGAAAAAATAGGATATAATGGTCACCCTAGTTATTGGAAACTGTCCCCTTGAACTGTTATTGCAAGGTTGCAAAGCAGTTCATAATTGCTTTCTCATTATTTCTTTCTAGAGTGTAACTTTATCAGTAACACTTTATAATAATGCCCCATTAGTTAATGTTAGTTATTAATGTAATTAAAAATCTTAGTTCATTTAGTTCAGGCCTTATAAATAAAATAATCATATTAGGAAATATTAAAATGTACATTAAAATTAATAAATCCTTTAGAAGGTTTTATTTATTTATTTATTATTAGTTTGTGTTAACTAATGTTAACAAATGGAACCTTTTTATTAAGTGTTACCACTCATGTCCAGCTAGTACAGGTAGAAATGTAAAAAATAAAGACGGTGAGGTGGAGAGTTAAACATGATTTAGTTTATATTACATCCAACATCACACTATATGAGATTAATTTTTTGTTCTGCTCTCAGTTTAACACATTCTTCTTAAATAACAGGAAGGGGGTGCGTTCCAAAATAAAGTTGTTTGTGGCCACCTTTTATGTCCAGCCCAAGAATTCAACAAACGTTTTTACACAGAAGTTCCTGCTACATTCAGTCAGGGGACACATAGCAGCTGTGAATGTGGTTTCAATCCTAGAACATTAGGTTTTAGTAACATGACTCATTTATCATTCTACTCCATTCATAGAAATCTTGAGGTCCATTGCGTCAGACTTTCCTCCCAGTTCTTTGATTCAACACTAGTGGAAACCTTGTAATATTGTATCAAGTTAAAATCATAGCAACAGCCCTGCAGGTGTCTGAGACAAAAAGAAATTAGATATTAACTCATCGTTAAACATGGCTACTGTTTGTTAAGGAACTGTTCAACAAAGGTCTGGTTACCTAGCTACAATCCACAGGAATACAGAGCCCAGTATATAGCATCATCCTCTGAAAAATCAAGGGGGAGGTTATAATGAAAACAAGCCATGTGTACTACAAATGATCAGATTCATAAGCTTTCCCATCTTGACAAATCGCAGCACTACAGCTGGTAATGTGTACCCTGAACCAGCAAGGACAGCATACCTATACAGTCTGATTTAGTCTGGAGAAGTTGACCCTAGTGGCCAAGAGCCAGTCTGAAGATTTCAGCTGACAGATTTGATTGAAAATCACGTTGTGTATGATGGTCACAGCTCAGGCTCCGATTTTTTAGCTTCAGACTCCATCCAGTCAGAGGATATCAAGCCTGTTTGATATTTTGAGTTGATTTTAGAAAACATATTGTCTTCTAATTGTTTAATATTCATGCGTCTCCCAGCAACGAGGTGCATGTTTCTGCGTGAGTTTGTTGTGATCAGGATAACTTTAAAGGCTGGTAGTGTATGATCTTCAGTCCTTATTAAGATTGAGAACACTACATTTATAGTCTGTTACACAGTTGATGCAATTTAAACAATTACATTTTCTGAACGAGGAATTTAGTTTTAATTTTGTGTGGCGCACCATTTCTGATAAGACAAAAAAAAAAAAATCTTCAATTGTACAACTGCAGTTGTGTTTCTTTTATTTATGCTGAACTTCAGCATAAGTCTATGAATTACGCATACAGGTGTATTTTTAGGTTAGTATTTGTATTCAACAAGCACTACTGCATCAGAAAAACTGAAATTAAAAGCATTGTGTATGATGTATGTATTAAGTACAGTGCATTTTAATATTAGATCAAATAAAATGTAAACTTTTCAGTTTGTTGAGTTTTTTACTTTTATGTTTTGAGGTAATCGGCTTTCACAAAAGTTTTGAGTATTCTGAACTTATCAGGTTTTACAGTAGGTTTTAACTGGCTGTTTGTTTCTTTTATACGTCTCTACTGTAACATGTGATTGATTTAAATGGGGGGGGGGGGGTTAATGCAGGAAATAAAAAATAAATTCCCTTGTGAATGAACTTTAAAGTGTGTTTACTCAGATGACTCAAATCTCAAGCCCTGCAATATTTGTATGAAGAATATATGGAAAAGCAGTTATGTTTGTTTTCCAATTATGTCATTGTGAAATACATTTTGTTAATGAAACAGTGAAAATGATGTTCTTTCAGAGTTTTTCATGCAGTGACAGGGGAGCTTAAGAGTTTGTCAGGATTTGCAGTGGTCCTGTAGCTCAAGTGGTAGAGCATTGTGTTAACAAGCGCAAGGTTGGGGGTTTGATTCCCTGGGAACACATGATAAGTAAGAAATTGATAGCCTGAATGAACTGTAAGTCGCTTTGGATGAAAGCGTCTGCTAAATGCATAAATTTAATTTAATTTTAATTTAATTTGAGGTTTAGCATTTTTGCATGTGTTCAGTCAGCTCTGGTTCACCTCCACTTTGCTTCGCTTCCTGCGCTTGTGCAGGTGGTGTGCTTCAGTAATAAAGACAGGCTTTACAGACATTATTGTTTTTGTCTGTAGCCAAAAGATAATTCTTCATTAGTTTGCAAAAGGGATCCAGATTCACATAACCAAGCCAGTCTGATTTTGGTCATTTCCTTGCCTTCTTAAATATAAGGTGTGTTGTGTTAAACAGTGTGATTGAAGGAGCATTTGTTATCCCATTCAAATATATGATGAATAAATATGAAGTTCTTCACACTCAAAAAAACAAAGAGCAGAACACTGTGAAAATCTAAGTAGTCCATGACCTGTAGTATTTTTTTTTTCCCTGTCTGTGTTTTGTACTACCCCATAATGTGTAAGAAACATAAAATGTTATGACTTAGGAAAAAGGAAGTGTCTGATAAAATTGATGAGCACTTAATCCATAAATGTCAGTCTTTGGAAAGGTTTCTCACAGGTTCATATGAAGTCCCTAAGGGCAGTGCTTTGCACATGTTTCAGATAAACTTAAATTTTCCCAAAAGTGACATGGAAGCCAAAAGAATGTGGAAAAAGGTTGTAGTAGTAGCACTGCTGGGGAAAGCTGGCTGTGTGGAGTCACATTGGTATAGGAAATCTCAAAAGAGACCTAAACTCAACTGATTTGTGTGCTGACACTTTTGTTGGCCCCAGGTGCTAGTTTTTGAAGCTATAATTCTCAACATATCTTAGCTTTTCCCTTGACAGTAGATACGCTGACTCTTCTCATCAATATAGACCTCTGAACTTAGCATTCAAATGGATTTTACTAAATCTGGAACATTTCCCACCTGTTGCACAGGCATTCCGTATTTGAAAGCTGTGCCTCTTGCAATTTATGCATGGTTTCTTTCTTTAAAAATGCATGAGCATGCATGTTTTTTCACACTGTTTAAGCATTGCTGAATTGAAGTAAAAAAAATTTTTATCTTGATTGTACCATACAGCTTTAAAGAGTCCCCAATAATGGTCATTGGCAAAACATGTAATTTCATTAAATGAAATATAAATTATATGTTGCTTGGAAGAAAAAAATAAAAATAAAAAAATAATTTCCAATGGCTGCCAACTAAGAAAATATCATTTTTCCCCCCATAAAGGTGTAGTTACAGAATTTACCAGCAGGGGTTGTCTTAACCATGCTGCTAACCAGTCAAATCTTGACCCCTTTGGTTAAAGCCACCTATTTTGTGGTTTGATCTCTACTTGTTTAAATTCTGTCTTTTTGCTTAGCTTTCTGCCCAACAGTGTCCACAGTTGTTGAGCGCCATCTCAGTCCTCAGAGTGAAAACCAGCTCCTTTCAGGGTGTTTTGTAGATGGCCAGAAGACACCTGCTCAGGCTCTGTTTATTTTCTTGCACAAACACCCAAGCAATGTGTTTATGATCGGAAAAGCCAAGCACATGAGTAAACATTTGCTTAAATCCCATCTCCCCTTCAACCTCTGTATAAACAACCTTATTTTGTCCTTTCCTCCTTTTTTTTCTTTTTTTGGGATTTTCTTGATATACATTCTTTTCTTCTCACAACCACAAAACTCGAAGCAATCCTATTTCTGTATTTCCCAAAAAGTCCTGTCACAGTTCCACCACCTGCTTTGAATTTGCTGTCCCACAGTAACAAGATTTGATTACTTTCTTTTCTTTCCTTCTTTCAGTTTCTTCTTGCGAATATATATCAAACTATTTTTAAAACTCAGAAATTCTCAAAGTAAATCCAGATTTGAATGTCCAGCTGCCAAAATGAGCAACCAGTCTTTCGGTATGGTTAAGTTGTACATTTTTGTTCCTCGTGCCAGGACATCTGTCTTCTGACACACCCTGTCATTATAAGAAAAAGGAAGCAACATCTTTTGATTATTTTCATTCGTATTGCATAGATTTTCACAGAAACTCTGTAAGTCTGTCAAAGACAAAAATTTTAAACACTGCCAGATTCATCAATCATTTGTTGTAGCCACTCTGTGGTTGTGTCCTGTATTGAGATTTTTGAATCATTTTGAACACACACTGATTGTCAGCTGTAGGCTGAGTAGTTTTGAAAAAAAAAAGAAAAAAAAAAAATCTTAAAAACCACTAAACACTTAAGTTTTTCAATAAGCACTATCAAACACATTAAACATTTTTACTTCTGCTGTGGTCCAAAGATTCATGCACATGTTGGCCAAATTCAAATCACATGTACAGAATTACAGCCTTCTGTTCATGCAGGCTAAGAAAATTCCTCAGGAAATGTGTGTGTTTATATATACACATATGTTTCCACAGTATAAATATATAATTTATTCTATGATATTTTTATTTAATTTTAATATTTACCAACTTATATGTAAAACATATGTATATGTTTGTGTATTCTTAGCCCTAGGATAATGGCAAGTGGGTGGTTGTGTGAGTTCAGAGGTGGTGTAATTTCTATGTTTTGAGTTAAAAGAAAAAAATGTGCATCGTATTGCCAGATTAGAGGATTTTTGTTTGAAGTCCTGTGACCCTGTAGAGCACTTCCAGGCCCTCTTAGTTTTCTAAAGGCCCAGTACGATTCTGGCTGATCCCAACAGAAGCAGAACACCTCAGCACATCTGGACTCACCGCTGCATCTATTACACAAGCCCCACTATGTGAAGTCACATCCAAGTCAAATAAGCAGCTTCCCCTCCCCCCTTCAAGGAACACCTAAAGAGGGACAAGGGTAAGGCTGCCAAAAAAAAGGACTCCGACCTCAAGCATTCCTCTCATCCAGGTCATGTTTTCATTACCCCGACAAATTTACACAGTTGTTAGTGATGGCCTGGGATTCCTCCTAAAGCACAGCTCACCAATAATAAACAGAGGCCAGCTGACACCCTCAGACACCTGCAAGCCTCCCTGACAGTGCAGGATTGTTCCCAGGCGGAGAGCACCAAGAGGCCCTGCTTACCTCTCAAAGTGTTATGCATTTGAGAGGGTGCCACCATACCAGCCGGACACACACGTCCGAGCCTTGAAAGAAATGCGTCATCGGTAAATCCTACCAGAGGAAACATCCTCATGAACCAGCCAGACCGGTGATAAAAACCATTCAGTGTGTTCTCTTCATTCAGTGGCACACTGCTCAAGAGTGGGTTTGTGAGAGTATCACCCTTTCTTGAGTCGTCAGTCCTTTGACACTATCAAAACAGAAGCGGCATGCTTATGGATATTTCTGGATGTAATTGTAAATTGTAAAATCGCTGATTTTGACTTTGTCAACTTAATTTATTTTTATTGACATTTAGAGAGGGCACAAACATTATTAAAATTCTGGTTGATATGTGAAGATTATTTTCATTAAAATGTATATAGTTTTTTTTCAGAAATTAATGCTCTTATTCAGCAAGGATGCATTCAATTGATTAAAAGCCTTTAAATTAAATTAAAAAAAGCATTGCTGAATTTTGCTTGAGCAGCAGTTAGAATGATTTCTGAAGGATCATGTGATAATGAAGACTGGAGTAATGGCTACAGAAAATTAATTATTGTGTTAAGTATTGTACACAATTTTGTCTAAATAAATTAAAATATGACAAAAGTGAAAACAAATAAATTTAGTAACATTTTAAAATATATAAAATAAATCTAAAATAAAAAAATAGGCATGGTACAAATACATTGTGTATCCCTGTTAATGAAGGAAGACCAGATTGTAGTTTTGTGTAGTTTTGGTGAAGTAGAGTTTTACAATTGAAAAAATTGTATTCTATTAGTACAATTTTCACCTCTTTTTAGTTCATTTTGCACTGATATAGTCTGTAAGTAATGTTTGCTTGTAAGAGGCTGATTCTTTATCAGATACAGTCAAAGGGGAACTTATTGAAGGTGCAATGTTCTTTACACCTGTTCTGTTAAACTACGGAAAACTGGTGGAAACAGTCAGTTCCACAGATCTGTTTTTATCACATGGCCTGTGGACTTATGAGGGCGAGAGGAAACCTTTCTGCCATTGTATGACTGTGGGCTAGAGAGTTTTGATTCCTCTTCGGCAATCGAAAGATGATCTTCAATCCTTGCTCTGCCCACTGTAATTCCTCACCTTTGCTTGATGATTTCTTTTCAAGACTGACGGGGAAGCGCAAAAGCCACAGATAAGGTAGCTGGATCAGCCCCTGGCCAGCTGTGAACCCGATAGCATCTGTTTAAAGCATCTAAAGGAGGGCCGTTCCTTTTCAAGTCTGCAGTGCTCACTTTTATCCTGCACATGTAAGGGAAATCCACAGATGGCCAGGGATCTGATAGAAATACAAATGTGATATCATTTACTATGCTATCAAAAAAGATGATTTCACAAAAGAAGTGTGACTCTGTCTCTCGCTGTCTCTTAGAGGTAAACAGACAAGCCAAAACAAAGATCCTCTTCACAGCAAATGTGGTTGGAAGTCATTCTTTCATCATTAGCATCCAGACAAAACAACTGCTGACTGAACTCTGAACTGTACAGTGTTTCTGTCTTCCACTCAGAATAACAATTTTTTTTTTTTTTTTTTTTTTTTTTTTTACTGATTCATAGTATGGGCTGTTACACAATTTTACTAAAGGTGCATTCGTAACAGAATCTTCTCTATTGCAATGATTTATATCTGTCCTTTGTCTATTTTGTCAGTATAGCATATTGCACTCCAGATTATTTATGCAGTATGTCCTCCTGTTTTTCTTGCAGTCCATCATTTTCATAAGGGTCCAAAATTCTCACGAACAGGAAATATCTGGGTATATAGACTACTCCCACCAACTAAAATTTGAAGACTTTAAACCATATTTCAGCAGAAAGAAAAGGCTTATGCCAAAACCAACTGAAGGTAAGCCTACTTATATTATGACCCATGCGTGATGATTTCCGGTTACTATTGTTTTAGTAAGGTTAGATGTTGTCAGATTAATGTGCATGCATCCTTCTTATCCCTGAAGCATTTGTCTTTCTAAAAAGGATATCCTCTCCAAAATATCAATATGCATGAAATACAGTGAAAGCAAAACAGACTTCCTGTTCCTAATGGAGGAAGAGGAGGCATCTTTTGGCCCTGGCCAGTGGATTAAAGGGAAGTATGTACATTATGATTAATGGCTTTTTCATATGCAAATATTAATATTAATCAAGTGGTGATCCTCTGTAAACCAACTTAGGAAAGATCATGTGACACTGAAGAGTATATGCTATAATATAGCCTACTTTGTGTACTATAGAGTAATGGCTGCTGAAAATTCAGCTCTGCCCTTAGGAATAAATTATATTTTACAATATATTGAAAAGGGTTATTTTAAATTGTAATAATATCTTACAATATTACAGTTTTTTTACTCTACTTTTATCAACATAAAACATATTTCAAAAACATCTTACCCCAAACTTTTGAATGGCAAAATGAAAAGGGTTTTTTTATATTTTTATATATATATATATATATATATATATATATATATATATATATATATATATATATATATATATATGAAGTAGTGAACCGCAAATAAATATTGTAAAAATAAACATAACATAAACTAAACATAAACACAGTAAAATACTGCAATGGAAAATTGCAGTCTACTAAATGCAATAATTTAATATTGGATTTTTAAAGACATCTAAAGCTGGTATATCCAGTATGCAAGTAAAGCCAGTGTTTTATATGTCCACGTCTTAACT
The DNA here is from genome assembly GCF_018340385.1 of Cyprinus carpio. NCBI lineage: Eukaryota > Metazoa > Chordata > Actinopteri > Cypriniformes > Cyprinidae > Cyprinus > Cyprinus carpio. Next base: position 23,290,296 of record NC_056576.1, read on the forward strand.
TCCACAGCACATGATCTATTTAGAGTAAGTAAAGGAAGTACACTATATGAGCTGTGTACTCTCAGCCCCATCTCTCTTTCTCTCCCTAGTTCTCTTTTGGTCCTTTTCTGTCTCACTTGCTCTCTGTTCTCTCTTTCCTCCAACATCCTTCTCACGGGAACAATAACAGGCAGTGCTTGTGGTTGCCATTAAGATGGAGCAGATGCTGTGTTCTTCCCGTACAGATGCATGAATCCACACTACAGCTGACAGACTTTGACTGCCTTACCACAAAAATAAAAAGTCATGGCCACCAGCTGAGGACAATCACCAAACCTTTAGTAATATAGAAGAAAAGACATACCTGGATGGATAGGTGGATAGATAGATATTTAACCCTTCTTTATGTAGAATAGACTGATTTATTTGGTTATATTGACTCAAAGCAGCACCTTTACAGATTTCTCACTAATTCTAGGTTACAAACCAGACTATCCTCTTTTTCCTTGATCCATCGAGTTACAGCTGGTGGATTTTTAAAACACTCTTAAAACATTCTTTCAGGCTTTTGTTTGGTAACTATGGAGCACTGAAGTACACAAACATCCATTCTCTGTCAGTGTTGTGTAGTGTAATGTTAATGACACAGACCTGTTTTGGTAACTATGGAGCACTGAAGTACACAAACATCCATTCTCTGTCAGTGTTGTGTAGTGTAATCAGCTGCACCATGAATATTAAGCATTTCATGTTACTGTGCGACATCTCTGCAGGGACAAAATGGGTGCTAAAGAATATGTCCAAATCACGTGTTTATGCGTTTTCAATCAGCTTCCTTCCTCTGACTTGAACATTTAAAGGCTTTGCAGCATTTTTCTGCCCATCTTTTCATGTTCTCTGTTAAAATATCTCACATCTGTCCCGTTTCTTTGACCAGAAATAAGTGGTTCGCCATTGCATAAAAGTGGTCAACCCAAAAATGCTAATTGCTATATGGCGTTTCAGTATAAATAGACACAGAAGATGCTGTCAAACCTTATTTTAAAAAGGAGGAAGTGAATATGCATCCTTGCTTCTAAGTCTCTCACAGAGTTTTATATTGTGTATATGTTATAAACCATATAGAGAGAAGAAAAGTGAGGACTATTCTATTTTTTGTGAAGAGAAATCTATGTAGGACTAGAAAGTTTGGTCCAAAGGCAAACAGAACAAGAGCTAAACTTGTCATTTCATGCATCACTGTATTTCTCTACAAAATCTGGCTCTTTGTGTGGGTCTGCCATGTTTACCGTGACGGCAATCACTCCGATGGCAACCGAAGGAAGTCTTTCCTGTGATACAAAATGGCAAACGGAGACCCTGTTTAATTCAGTTTAATTCAGACCATTACTTTTTGTTTACATTTTATTAGCCAGTATTTTCATTTTGTTTGCTTTGGTGACCAGCACCATGGTTTCTAGTCACCTTGACAGAAAATAGTGGACAGGGAAGTGTGAGGTGTCTTTCCATCATGTGCTCTCTCTCTCTTACACACAGAGCCATATGTAATAAATTATGATAAACTGGAGGTCTTTCAAGATGGTACAGCTATAGGATGGGCCTACAGATAACTGAAAAAAATGGGCTTTAATCGTTTCCTTTTTGTTAGATTTACTTACATTTGGGTGTGTAAGAAAGAGCTGATCCAGGCCAAGTGTTGCAGGAATACTGGAAACTGTCTTTCTGTGTTTTTAAGACTCAGAACATATGTTTAATTTGTATAGATACTTGAAACCACAATGGAATTAATTCTGAATAGACATATTAGTCATTTATTAGATAGTTTAATGTCTCAGTGTCCAAATATCCGAGTGTCTTTAAACTGCATCAGGGATTGCTACTGAACCAAATCCTCCATAGCTTGAAATCAACCGACTGAGGATCATATCTCAAAGGGCTATGATTTATATCCTTGAGGTTAAGGTCATAACTTCTTATAAACAGCATCTGTAAAATTTTTCAGTAGTATTGCAGCAATACAAAATGTATAAAGCTTTGGCTGACATCGACAGTGTTATCATGACAGAAAATAAAATACTCTTGCATCCATGTGCCTCTCCCTTGGACTTATAAAGAGCCTCTCCCCAAAGTCCAGCTTTGTTCTTGGACCACAAACTACTGCTTGGGAAAAGCCGAGGTTCATTTAAGCAACCCTCGCTGCCTCAGAGTGTGACATTTGGAGTTGGTGTTTCTGCAAAGCAGCTGTCTTCCAGCAGTTGAGCTTGTGATGAGAACCACGAACATGGGCCAGACAGTCTATTTTTTCGTTATTGCTCATTGCGTGCATTAATTACATTTAGATTTTTTACTCACTGCCATTTTGAGTGGCCTGCTGGTTCTCAATCTTTACACTGATCAGTGCAGACAGAGGAATTTTTTGGTTGTAGCTGTGAGAAAGTGTTTTTTTCCCTTTAGCCTGGAATGTCTTGAAAGCTTTGGAGAAACTCATGTGTGAACAGATTTTTGAAGCTGGACATCTATTCTTGAAAATCATTCAAATAAATATCCAAGAGTCTCTGTATTCAGTTATAGGAAAACTGATTTCTGTCATGACAATTCTAGGAGGGATTGGCATGGTAATGTACAGGGCAATGTTACCGAGACTTGCTACTGCCAATACATCCACAACATGCTGCTGTGAGCATGTAAGAAATATTGCTGCTTCAAATATAAACACCATGAAATAACCCTATAGCATTCATGAATCACCTCATAGCAGATCTATACAGGTGGAGCTGGGGAAGGTGGAGGGTACTCTGTATATGCCAGTGAAACTACTGTCCATCAAGCATTCCAGAGGCCAAAATAGTAAAATGTCTACCTTTCCAAGTAAGAAACCTTCCCTTTAAGAATTCACATGAATTATTAAAACAAATAAATAAAAAATAAAAAAATACAGAGAAAAGCAGAAAAGGTACTTGTAATTTTATGCTAGGACATTATGTTAAATTTATGAACATTCCACACATGTGAAAAATCAATACAGAAATTTCTTCATGTTTACACGGTACATGAATGACAAAATATACAAAACATGTTTTACATTTAAAATACACAATGTTTAAAACCCTGTATTTCTGATTCTTTCTGACACAGAAAAATCCTGATGTCTTGTAATTTGTGCTTAATACATTTAATAGCTGTCAGTTCACCTTTCCCTGTTAGATTACATTTAGTCCCCGCAGTTAAATAAATAATAATTATTAATAAGGCATTGTTTACTTTCTTTTAATTGAATATGTTCTCCAGCCATTGAAGTTGTTTTTCATAAAGATGTTTCAGAAAGCAACCCTTATATAATTTTGTGGATGTCAAGAGGATAATTGTTCTCTTGTCTTCCACTTGTATTAAAAGTGTAGAACAAGAATAGAGAAACACAATGAATGGCACTGACTAGCTGGCTTTCTATTTTGGAGTCTAGAACATGAACAGACTGAATTCCTTATACAGTATATAACTTAACACCTGGCTTTCCAAGTGCACCTTTTATCAAACTGGGGACAAATGTGTTATTTCATCTTTGTGTGAAAAGCACACAAAACACATTCTGACATTTTGTCAGGTGAACTTTTTTTTTTTTTACTTCGTAGTTTATATACTTCACTATATTCATCAAAGCCATTCATCCATACTATAGAGTTTTTCTGTCAGCACATTTAAGCCATGCATTTTATTATCTGTAAAGCATTATAAACTTATTAACCCTATCTTTCTCTTCAGCTTCTACAACTGGGGTACACAGGTGGCCAAACATAATGCCAGCTCAAACTATGAGGTATTTACAGAGAATCCAAGGGGCCTGCTCTTCAATTGCAAGAATGATAGGAAAATCTTGAATGTTGACCCAGAGGTGAGCATGTTTGATCTCAGCAGAACTTGTGAGACACTGGTAAACAGAGATTGCTGACCTCTCTCAGTCCTGCTTTAGCTCTCACTTAACATCCATGAGTAAATGAACACATGAACTATGTTAAATGGAGTATTTGTTTAATGAATAACTCAAGGCTGATTAGGATTTAAACAGGAACATTGTATTGTCTCTGATACTACTACTATTAGATGCAGTGCCTATTTAGTTGATCATGACAAATAATCATGTAGACATAAAAGCATAACAGCAATGTGAAGCATTTTTGGTCGTGATATCAAATAGCCTGAGTGTGAAGTGGAAAGATTGTATTGTTGCACCTGGGTAGCATTTTTGTTCCAATCTCTCGAAATATCCATCAGAGTGGGTTAGAACGAACCGCGAAATTCAGTCCTGGAACCTGTGCCACTATTTTTTTGCCTGTGTGCCCAGGAGCTATGAGTGCGTGCTATTTTGGAAAAGAGGCAACAATGCAGACTGGCCTCTTGAACACAAACTCACCCAAGCTGCCTCGTTGAGGGTGAGATGGCAGAGGCGAGTATTGCCTGTGGTCGAGCACACCCCGACCAGGCCGGCTATTAAAAACGAGGGGAGGCTAAGGAACCCAGACACTGAAACCGCTCGTGCACCCAGAATCCAACCTCAGGCCCCCACCAGGCATGACCTCATTGCCCATGTGGATGCATTCCTTCTTACAAACTGGCGAAATTGTCACATATTAAACCCTGAATTGAATTTGTTTGTTTGTTTGTTTGTTTGTTTTATCGCCATGTTGATATAGCCAATGTTGTGAACATTTCACAATTATAAACCCAAATTCTTTTTGGGTTTGATGAAAATATGTTGGTTATCCCTCCAAAGTAGCAGTTGGTGGTTTAGTTTGATAACAAGTCTTTATAACAGCTAATGCTTTTCGTTTGCTTTATTTCATTTTATTTTCAGCATATGTTTGCATTTATTTTTGCTCTAAACAAAATGAGTATGTTAGCTCAGACACGATGTACAGTAAATACAAGGAAAACACAGTTATAAAGTACTTTCTTCTATTTCAGTAAATTCGATCTGATATATCAAAAACTATCCTATAAATAAAATTGTTCACATTTTTAAACACTTTTTATTATTATTTCTTTAACCCAACAGGCTACACCTGGCGATAGCTCCATCCGAACTCCTGTCCAGTGTGACCTATATGTGCATGTTGTCATTTATGACCACGTCACCAGAAAACCCGCAACCAGTTCCTGTGCACCGCTCTCCAATTAAATGTATTAAAAAGCACTTGGAGCCTCTAATTTCATCTACATTAAAACAGTTTTTTATACTTCTGACTTCATATTGTGCACAACATCTGGATATGTAGAGTGGCATAGCGGTGCATTTTGATCTTTAGGGCCAAAGAAAAACAAAAGAAGTTGCTATATTGATAAACTGACTTATTCATTTATATAAAATATTTATATTAATTTAACAATTTCTGAATAAAAATGACTGATTTCTTTTCTGTCTTCTTATTTTTTTTTATTAATCACTGTGGCCATTTTAAAATATTTATCGTCTACAAGCACACATTTGAGAGGCTTAGTGATATGGCTCTCAGAGACTGTCAGCCACTTACTTGGGAACCTGAGCTTTTTATTGTACTCTTATCTATAACAACTCTATTTGTCTGAACAAATCAAAGATAAAGCCCTTTAGAAACTTAGGGGTTCTTTCATGTCCCCGCATTCATTTTGACTAAAAGCTGCCAAACACTTCATGAAATGGACAATGACACCCATTCTACATGATTTCAGATAATGAGATACTGCAGAGAGTTCCGGCATTAGATATCCATCAGTCAATAATTTTGTCTTTGCGTGTTTACAAAAAGGAATCAGCAAGATATTGCTATGGTGGTGGCTCATGGTACTTGAATGGTTCCAGTTTACTCAAACTTATTTGAAATAGAAATCTTTTGTACCATTTTAAAAGTCTATACAGTCACTTTTGATCAGTTGAATGCACCCTTGCTGACTTACTGACCCTAAATTGCCATACTTTAGTGTATATATTTTAAACAATATAGTGTTACTGTCTTCATTAATAATTAATTTATTCTGCAGTGCAGGAAGTTTATAACTCAGGACATTTCATTTTTTAAAAAAAAAATAATAATAATAAATAATAATGATACAGGATTGTAGGATTATACTAATAACACTCATAATCTCTCAAATATCTACAATACAAAATATTAGAGCACAGTTTATCTGACAGAAAAAACACATGTACATAAAGTTTCTGTTTAATCACCAGGATGAAGGCTCAAGAAGTGGGTGGTGATTCACCCACATTCATAACTGTTTAACTTAACAGGCCACAGTCCTTTCATGTGGTGGAGTGGCAGTGTGATGAAACTGCCCACTCCAGTCCCCTCACAACGGCACAGCTCATTCAAACACCTACAAATCAACATAGCAGATGTGCTTGTGAAAATCTGGGTTCTTATCCTAAAGTGGACTTTGTTGGGGGAAAAAAACATGATAAATATAGGTTACTGAGGCAGGCCACATAATTTCTCACTACAGCAATTACACCTCGGACAGATCTGGCAACAGAAAGCCATGTCTTGAAAATATGTCCACTGGCATCAGATATCTGGGGTGGGAGTCAATCACTTCCTCCTCAATAATCCTGAAAGAGAGACCGTGACAGAGGATACTGAAGCCGTGCACTAGTGTGCGGAGGGGACGCGGTGCAGCTTCCGGATCAGACTCTGCTGTGCAGGATGTGTCTGCTCATCGCCATTGAGCTCAACTAAATGGGACAGAGAGCCCTTAATGCACCCCATAAGCCATGTCATTCAGCGCATCAGCACATACACACAGCTTTGCTGAGAGACGTTTCACGGATTTCACTATCGACCATTGCAACACAGATCCACATGACTCACACAGTCGCTCAGAGACAGCTGAGAGCGTGCAGAGTGCGCAATGAAGACGTAAACGTTTGTTTTGATGCCCCAAACGTGCCCTAAGACGATAAAGAACGCATTTTTCACTTCTTGTTGTATTTTCAGTTTGGTATATATTTCGAAAATACCCTAATTACTCCTGTCTTATTCTTTGTTTTTATCTTAAAATAATAGGCTACACGCTTAAACTTTCCTCTCGCATTCTTCTCTTTGTGAAGAAGGGTGTCCGACTGTAGCAATCTGCGAACAGTGAGCGCATCGGATCTTTTCAGGTAATCATTTGATAAGATTCACAAACAAAGTCGATCGAAGTGGATCTTTTGAAGTCTTGACTCGTAGTTGACAACTGAATCACTGAACCGAGAACTTTGTATTGACCAGTGGTGCGAAAAGTAGCTGCTACTACTACTACTACTTCAGTAGCTGAATTTAATTTAATATTTAATAGCAATTTAATAATTTAATAGCAGAAATGAAAGATTATGTAGCCTATACAAGTTTAGAATTGGTTGTATGACCGTTTTATTAGCCTAATAGGTATTCGAAACAGAGTAAGTTTTATTAGGCTACATTAGATTAATTAAACAAGCAAAAACTTTTTCAGCCATGAATGAACTTTAGTAGTGTTTAGTGTAAATGCAATTTACATGTAGTTTCCAAATTGATTTATTTTCTGGGCTGAATCATAGCTTCAGCAATGTGAGCAATACTTAGCCTACAATAAACAGTCAAAACTAGTACAAAAAGGGACATTGGAGAACGCGTGATGACAGCAGAGTCTGTTTAGTGAACCGGTTCTTTGAAACGAACCGTTCAAAAGAACCGATTCGCGGAGATCAGTCGGACTTCCCAACACTGTCCGACTGCTCCCATAAGCCCTATATTACTAGCGAAACAAGCTTTACCTTCAGTGAACGCAGGGAAGAGGCGCGATTGGCTGAGAACAGCATCGCTCAGACACAAAACCGAGGATCAAGCCTGACCATCCGGACTACAGCAGATCAAACTCAAACGGCATCCTCGCACATTATGTACAGGGACTGTGATAACTGCTTCACGAGCGTCGATCTTTGGAAACTGAATTTGGGCTATTCTTTTTGAGTATATACCAAAGTGACATCTTGTTTAAGTTTCCCCTTTCTTTTTTCGCTCTGTTTGCCTTATTTTGGGGGTTCGTGTGATGCTCTCTCTCTCAAGAGACAAGAGTTTGGAAACGCATTCAGCACTGATATACTACACCTAGATCAGCTACAACAGTCCTCCAGCATGGATCGCTGTGAACGACTGTTTATCCTCCTGTTGGGATGGGGTTATCTGTTTTGTGGATACTGTGCTGTGCTTAAAACACCCTTCATGGGTTTCTCAAAAGACGTGCAGTTAGGACAAAAAGTGGAAGCGCATGATAAGCAACATGCAAAGAAAACCGAGCAGGACACGCTGTCAGAACACATGCAGATGCTCTACGCCAAATTCACCAGCGCGGGATTCCCTCTCAAAGATGGGAACACTGTCCGCAGCTTCAAAGGACATTTGGGTAGGTGTTAAATTCATTTCATAGTAGCTAAATGACTAAATGCAGTAACTGAGTACTAGTTAATACCACTTCATTTTTTTCTCTTAAGTTAGTTAATGAGTTAGTGTGTTTATTTACTTGGATAGTTTAGGTAGCCTACCTGAACTGAAAATCCCTAGTTTTCATAAGAATCGTGTGATTTTTTCCCCTCATAAAACGCAAAAGAGATGCTTGACAGCATGTTTACACTCACTTTAACTTAATCTTTTTCCAAATATGAATAGGCTACGACTGACACTGTCAGTCCCTAACGTCTCCTGTATAAATAAATAATAACAGGTTTAAGTGAACTATCTCTTTAAGACAGCTTGTGCTGCAGTCGGTGCAATTACACCTGTTGATTTCTGTTTGCGTGAGACATCCGCTCGGGGTGAATAGCTCATCCTATAACGTTTCATAAATCTTTTTAAATGTTATTTTCAAGGCTTTAAAACGGATGTTATTCAATGTCGATAGAATGAGCCAACTCTACATCGGATGTGTTGCTTTTGATCGTAAAACTAGCGAACTTTAGTCTTAACATTTTGCATGTGGATTCAACGATTCCGATACTGCTCTATCTATTAAAACTTACTTTTAATATACTTTAATCGCTGGTATGACTAATAACTTTTCGCTCGTGCAGAGAAGTGCGCTTCTTGGCTCACGCTGAGACGCTCGTATTATAGTGCGCCAGTGTTGCCAGATCTCTCATCAAAACAAGCTCGAATCAAGCGACTTTCCACACCAAAGTGGCGTAGTCTCTTCAGTTATTATACAGTCATAAAAATCACTGAATAAATCTCTTTCGTGCACATTGATGCATCACTGAGATGGTGAAGGATGATTAATGATATTATGTAAATTGCAAGGCTTTTGTGTTTGTTCGTACATAGTTCGAGAAAATCCACCAAAAAGCGCAACACGCGAATTTCCACATTAATAAGAGACTAGAGAAGAAAAAAAAAAGAATCCCAGAGTTGCTTATAACTAGAGGGCCATGGCAGCACAGTACTGCACACATACCGCCCTCAAGTGTTCAGTTCTGGATACATGCATTGATTTCTAACTCTTTCTTTTTTTAAACTCAGTGGTCATATGCCAACGAGAAACCCATAGACCAAGTTTGTCTTTTGAAATATGCGTTTCAGCTGGAGAGTGATAATAATGCGATGCTTTTCTGAATTTTTGTGTTTTTTTTTCCTGTTAGGCACCATCAATGATAAGCAGTTACAGATCTTCAACCTCACTTCCCTCACTAAGTCTGAAGACGTTCTCTCAGCAACGCTGCACTACTACATTGGTGACCTGCAGAACAGCAGCCACAGATGCACAAGGCACAAGAGTTGTGCTCACCATAACCTCAGAAGACAAGGTCATATTCACCTAGATGTCTGGAGCTTCAGCTTTGTGGATAACACCACCAGAACAGTCGGCCATTTCTCCATTAACATCTCCACAATGTACCAGGACTTCATATCATGGCAGTGGAAAGACATTACTCGTGTAGTCAACCAAGCCAAGCAACACAACCAGCTTCTCATAGGCATTGACATTGACTCAAAAGGAAGTCAATCTTGGAAGAAACTCTTGTCTGATAGGTCTCCTTACATTCTGGTCTACGCAAATGACTCGGCTATCTCAGAGCCTGAGAGTGTTGTGTCCACCCTGCAGAGACACAAAAGCAGACTGGTGCCAAATCTTCATATGCTCGAAATACATAATCGCAGTGCCCCCTCACAACATCGGACCAAGCGGTCCGCCAACATCCTGCTGCCGCTACAGAACAATGAGCTTCCAGGCCCAGAGTACCCTTATGAGATACCTACATGGGATGAGACCAGCCCTTATGATCCAGTGGAGAGTAAACCGGTCAAGCGCCCTCGCAAGAAGCCTCGCAAGAATCCACGGCACAAGAACCCTCTCCTGCAGTTTGATGAGCAGACCATTAAGAAAGCACGTAAAAAGCAATGGAACGAGCCAAAGAACTGTGCTCGCAGATATTTAAAGGTTGATTTTGCAGATATCGGCTGGAGCGAGTGGATTATCTCCCCCAAGTCTTTTGATGCGTACTACTGCTCAGGGTCATGTCAGTTCCCCATGCCAAAGGTACGTTACTTATTTATGGTTACAAAAAACGAAAATTCCATACTTTTTGATAGAAATCAGTTAGCTGGACTGTTTTATTTCTAATTAAGCAAGAAGTCAAGCTGTTTTGTTAAATGAAACAAGCATTTCATTGACAAGTGCAACTCTTATTTGTTGTAATACAATCAACTTTAGAAGGGAGTAACTAGAGCAGAGGGGGAAAGGACGGATACAGGCATGAAGAGAAGTGATTTATAAGCACTACCTAGTGGCAGTCAGGAGAAAAGCTGTGAATCATTCAGCTCGACACTGTGGGCAGCACAGCAGTTCATTAAGCTTCCATTAGTTAGTACACCATTCATGTCATCCTCATTATAAAACCTGCCCATTGCCACTTCGAGATGTTGCTACCAATGGTTTTCCATCTTAAGTTAAAGAAACAAGAAGTCTTCAGTAATGTGGTAGTTTTACTAGTTTTTTACTACAGTTTTAAGTTTCTGTAGTTAAGCTGATTATAGAAAACCAAGATCCAGTTGTTTCATATTTCCTTACCATCCCTCCAGATAAGAAAAGATTTACATTTTGAACTTAAAAGATAATCTTTAAATACCATAATAATGTAATCAGACTGTTAAATGTCACTTCTAGCAAATCTCAAAATGAATACCCGTTTATCATAATGTACATTATAATTGTGAAATTCACTTTAGATTTAAAAATGGTTTATTTTATTTGTTTTTAGTGTTTTATAGCTAATTTATTTAGATAAAATATTATAGCATTTTAATATCTACAATTTATCAGTTATTGGCCAGAATTGTAACACTGGTGCATTACCAGTGTTATTTTTTGCATACTATATATTACAATTGAATTATATTTTATTTTCATATTTTCAGTTTTCATTTTAGTTTTAGTAATTTTATGTGCTTTCATCATTTTTATTAGTTTTTGTTTTATTTTTAAAAAATATATAATTCTAGTAATTTTAATACTTCAACTTTTCAGCAACAACATTTCTAATTTTCATTGCGTTTTCAGATTGTGTTTTAGCTTGCTTTGCTCTTCGAATGATTGACATTGGAACATGGTTGGATTAGCATGAAACCATACACAATGTTTAACTTCTTTTTACACCCTTTGGTGCTTTTAACTGGTTTATCCCAAAACAACTGTACTGTCCTAAACCCAATATTAGCTTCTGAAAATTGTCTAACCTTGTGAACTTTTTACCTCCTCCAGTCTTTGAAACCTTCAAACCACGCCACCATTCAGAGCATCGTGCGGGCAGTGGGGGTGGTCCCAGGCATCCCAGAGCCCTGCTGTGTACCAGAGAAGATGTCTTCCCTCAGCATCCTCTTCTTTGATGAAGACAAGAACGTGGTCCTCAAGGTCTACCCAAACATGACAGTGGACTCCTGTGCCTGTCGGTAAACGCTTTGGTCTTTTCCACCAGCCTCCCTCCCTCAATCTGTTTCCAAATTTTTGCACTGGAAGAAAGACTGAAGATGTTCATTTCATAACCCTTGAAGAACTATCTCTAGCTTTAAGGATTGTGAAGAGCAAAGTGCTTTTCCAGAAGGAATTCATTACTGTTAGCAGGAGGCTTCATGCATCAGTAGAGATATGAGCATATGAAGAGACTGTCTGCGTTTGACCAGGATGTTCTCATGTTTCTATAACCTCAGCAGTTAAGCATACAGGGGAAATTTTTTTTGCTGTCATCCATCATGTTTCTGTACAGTTTGTATAATCTGTCATTATTATAGCTATATTTTTGCTACGGAGGCATTGATTGACTCTCATTGTTCATATTCTATGGCTGCTATACCGAGGTAGACTTTACTCCAGAGCCTAAATATGCTGAAAACTGGACTTTTTGGGGGGGGGGGGGGGGGGGGAATCTCTTTTTGTTATGTTTGTCAAAAAAAATGGATTTATATTAAAATGATTGCCTATATAAGTTGCATATTCAGTTTTCCACATTAAGCTTAAAACAGTGTTTGATTTCTGGGTGATTCTGTATTGAATGTCTTTAATCGTCAGAAAAAAAAAATATATATATATATTTATTTTCTCCAAAAATGTGCATTGTTACAAACTTATCTGTAATGGTGTTATATCACATGTTTCTGTCTGACCTACTAATACAAGGTTGCATCCTCACATTTAGCTGAATTCATAATGTATATGCACGCATTCTGTTTCAGTTTTCTTATGTGAAAAAAAAAAACGAATCTGTCATTCCTCTGAAAACTGCAAATAGATTTCAAAAGACCATACACTATATTATGAGCAATGTTTCAAATGATGTTCAGGAAGATGATTCTGAAAATTGTATGTAGATTATATTAAGCCTTTGTCTCTTTAACACAACTGCCTATATAAAGTGCCTTACCACATTAAACAGATTTATCATACATTAAAATAAATATTCCACTAGAATATTTATATTTCACAAAGATGAGTGTAACTTATGTAATGTTTTATTTTTGCAGAATATTTTTAGTCAGTTTATTTTGATAAAATCTGATATTTTGTTCCAGTAATGATTTCTGTATACATTTTGTACTGTTTTTACTTTAAGATTAGCATAGAACTAAAAAAATGACATATCATAAGCTGCATGTTCATAAACGAGGCGAGTTCAAGTTGGAGTTTTTTGTTGCTGTAATTTCAGCCTATGGACAACAGAGAAATGTACACATACATGTAAAAGTGGGCTATTATCTTAATATATAATACATATGTCAAGAAACACTATGTAAAGCACTCCTTTAGCAGTTGTGTAATATATATTTTTGGAAGGCTTCCACCACACTGTGCGTTTTGTAAATGTTATGATGTAGGTGAAAGGATTGTCTTTGTATTATAAGCCTGATAAGAAATTATATTTGTATATGGAAATGACCTTTAAAAGCATTTATTTATTTTCTGTGCGGTGCCTTCTGGATCATATTTTTTGTGATGCACAGAGGGGCTTCATTAAATATTCATTGAGCTTTGCTGCACAAAGGTCAGACAGGGGTGTAAAAGGAAGCAATCACACGACTCACGTCAAATGAGTGAGAATGCTTATTTCTGTAGCACATCTCCCTAGTTGAAAGAATCCCTTTTGGCAGACCATTCAAAGAAAACTCAATAAAGTTTTAAGAATTATGTAGCCACGTGTTTATTTGTCATGTGTTAAAGAACTCAGCCCTCTGGCCATAAAGCAGAACTTTAGTGAATATCGATTGCATTGTTATGCAATCAAAAACTATGTTGAGGCTGCTGCATCATGGAACATTATGTAAATTGCTTAATGGGTCAATAAAGTATGGAAAGTTACCATACAAACATCCACACAAACAGTCCATTATTTAATAGATATTCTCATTTAAAAATCACTACTGTGCAATGACTGCTGGACTTGAAATGTTTTGAGAAGAAAAAATTAAAGGTTTTTTTTTTTTTTTTTTTTTTTTTACATTTTTGCTGACATTTTTATACGCAATTACTGTAAAACATCTTGTAGAATGACAAAAAAAAAAAAAACTAAATTCTCAACATTTTCCTCCTATTCACAAGGATAAAATAAGCAAGCATCAAACATTACATCAACACAAACATATTTGGCTCAGGTGCAGAGTTTAGAGTCACCTGAATACTTGAACTCTAGGAAAAGTCACTAAAAAGACTACGTTTCACTTAACACTTCTTGAACTGTACAAACTGCAGTGCCAGTCACCCGCTGAGGTTAACCTTTGAAACCTCATCAGTGGCATTTACAGTCACAGGTGGTTATTACCTTCAGGAGCTCAAATACGTGACATTCTAAAACAAGGAACATCTCACCTTCCTGCCAAACCACAAACCTTTCTGCACTTCTAAAGGTAAATATTACCAATGGTTGATGCCCCGGCGACATCATTCTCACAGACTGATTCTGCTCTGACATCTCAGTGGTATGGTTTCAGGCAAATACAACAATGTTAATCATCACAATATATGAGCACATCTGAACACTGTGAAACAATTCCCTTCTTATGTCTGTCCTCCTCTGCTGTGCCTCCCACAGCACTAACAGCAGCCTCCAGTCAAGGACTCCATTGTTGCAGAACATACACTGCTTCTGTTGGCTTCATGGTCTGAGGTTCCTTGGAAGAAAGGCTGGCATGTTGGAGATGACAAATGGCAGAAGGGTTCTGTTTAACTCACACTGTTTGAACACATGGGTGCACTGGGGTGTCAGTTAGAAGTCTGTGTCCCAACCCGACATTTCATCTGGAGGGATTTCTTCTTCAGGAGGATAACTGTCAAAGTAACTGTGGTCAGTGGGTCCCTTCACCTGAAGAAAAATAAATAAAAAGAGAAAACAAGATAATATTCCAGTACACTACTGTTCAAAAGGGTCAGTAATATTTTTTTAATTCTTTTAAAAGAAATTCTTACTTTTAAGTAAGAATTTGTAAGTGACAACATTTTAGACCCTGTTCACACCTGTATTTAGCGTTGTCCACTTGTGATCAGTTCGACAAAAATGCATCTTAATACCAGGTGTAAACAGAGCCTAAGACTTTCACACTGTTACAGAAAAAGGTGTATAAATGCTCAAATGTGACCCTGGACCTCAAAATCAAGTCGCTGGTATATTTGTAGCAATAGCAAAAAATACATTGTATGGGTCAAAATGATAGATTTTTCTTATATGCCAAAGATCATTAGGATATTAAGTAAAGATCATGTTGCATGAAGATATTTTGTAAATTTCCTACCATAAATAAATCAAAACTTAATTTTTGATTAGTTATATGCATTGCTAAGAACTTCGTTTGGACAGTGTTTAAAGGTGATTTTCTCAGTATTTAGATTTTTTTGCACCCTCAGATTCCAGATTTTCGAATAGTTGTATCTCAGCCAAATATTGTCCTATCCTAACAAACCATACATCAATGGAACGCTTATTTATTCAGCTTTCAGATTATGTACACATCTCAGTTTCGTAAAATTGACACTTATGACTGGTTTTGTGGTCCAGGGTCACAAATAAATGCTGTTCTTTTAAACTTTCTATTCATTAAAGAATCCTGAAAACATTTTTCATGATTTCCACAAAAATATTAAGCATTACAACTTTATTCAACAATAATAAATATTTCTTAAGCTCCAGATCAGCATATTAGGATGATTTCTGAAGGATCACATTGCACTGAAGACTGAAGTAATGGCTGCTGGAAATTCAGCTTCGCCATCAATATTACTGTTTCTACCATATTTTTGATCAAATAATTGCAGCCTTGGTGAGTGTAAGATAAAAAAAAAATATTATACATTATTATACATAAATTATTATATAGGGTATTATATATGTAATCTTGACACAATCCTATAAAATAACTCTGTCCAGGTAATGTAGGTGTGCCTTACCTCTCTTTTAAGTGGTGATATCAGACTTCTGGATTTCATACCACTCCAGCTAAATCCTGTAAACCATCTAAACACCAAAGAACAACATCATGAATTAAATCACAACTGTAAAATTTTTGTAGGTGATGATTACACAGATTTCAAAATTTGTGTTTATGGATGCTTTCAAAATGCTACTTGCAAATGTAACGTTTTCTAACCTAACATGATGGAAACCTGTTTGCAAGCAAACACAAGAGAGCAAAGTATCCACTGGACCTCTGGCTGTATAAGTACATCCAAGAGCATGCCCGAAAAAGCCAGAAAATCCATGGAGGTCAGGATTAGAATCTCCTCAAGTTTACTGATTCATTTGTTAAAACATCCTGAGTGACTTTGTGGAACAATAATTCAAGAGACCTTAGGTTATTTTGGCTGTCATCATTATGAAAACCAAGCATACTGTGGTTTTAGTTTTTAAAACATGACAAATCTGAAAACCTTTCTGGGATGAAACACAAAAATGAGTATAATATCTGTAGTAATATGGGCATTGTGGCCAATATTTTGCATTAGGGATTCATACTTTATACATATGAGATGAGTATTTCAAATAAGACCTACGAACTTATGAGGACATTCTTTAGTCAAGCAGCACCAGATTGGGACTGTTGTCCTCTCACCTGTGTTTTTTAATATCAGTTATTCCATTCTTCAAATTTCCCAGTCGCTCTGAAGGGTTTTGTCTTCATGAAAAAAGGGGACAGCAAAATCATATTATTATATATAGCAGTGGGACCTGAGAGTTTCAGAAAACAGGTAAAAGACATGAGAATGGATTATAAATGATCCATGATCATACCTGCACAGCTTTCGAATAAGGTCACCTGGCCTCTTGGTGATCTTTTTAGGGAAGTCCATCTTCTCAATTCCTTTCAGAATGAATGTGTATATAATCATCTGATCTGAGCCAGTAAAGGGGGGGTCAGGAACAATCAGATCACATACGTTTCATTATAATAATCAGAACAATCTTTTACATGTATCTGTATTATGAATATGTGACCCTGTCTGTGAAATCCAAGCTAAAGTCTCAAAATCTAATTATGAGATAACAAGCATTGATTTGGTTTCAACCATTCATTTCACTATGATTTCAATCTTTGACATGGCTTTACTCAGTCAGTATTTAAGATATCAAGGTTACATTTTCACAGAATGTTCTTTCCATTATGAATGATGATTTTATGTTAAACAGTAAATCACAAAAAAAAAAAAAAAAAAAAATTCACAGGCACGGTCACATGTGAGAACCTAGGTTGATGCAAACCTTCCTGTAAGAAGTTCAAAAATCAGGATTCCAAGAGACCAGAAGTCCACACTGAGACCATGACCTTTACTGAGAATGATTTCAGGCGCAACATACTCTGGAGTCCCACAGAACGTCCATGTCTTCTGGCCACACTTGAGCTTTTTAGCAAAGCCAAAATCCACCTGAGAAAAGATGCTTTGAATTGATATCGCTGAACTGAGTTGACTGAGTGAAGTTTGCTGATTTAGCAGAGGAGCTTACCAACTTGACATATCCATCTGTGTCCAGCATGAGATTCTCAGGCTTCAGGTCTCTGTATATGATGCTGTTGTTGTGGAGGTAGTCGAAGGCCTCTGTTACGCAGCCCACACAGAACTTGGCAGTGTACTCATCAAAACTCCCCCTGGATCAAAATAGGTACACTTTTAGCATATGCATTAAAAGAGTGAAGTGGACACTGACCACATGAAATGGAGCTAACCTGTCTCTAAGAAGACTCCAGATCTCGCCACCCAAACACGCCTCCAACAGCATGTACACATACTTGTTGTCTTTAAAAGTGCAGTACATTCTAAGTGAAAAAAGGTATAGATTAGATCTAAATATAACAATTATGTTTTGAAATTCATGCCATGCTCAATATTACATCCACTGCCACTGGCTTTTCTCTTATATTCGGTTACAATCATTCTCTCTTAATTCAATCATGTGAACACTAAGGGGATTCATGGGTATCTCTTTAAAAGCAATTAACAGTGAAATTCAATTCTCACTTTATTTTCAAGATGTTCCAATATTTCCTAAAACTCACGAAACTAAACAGGCAATACTAAAACAGTCTAGATGAACATACTTCACAATGAAAGGAGAGTTTGTCTCAAGCAAGATCCTCCTCTCAGAGTAAATGTGCTCTTCCTGTCTGTTATCCACAATGTGCCGTTTCTTGATGCATTTCAGAGCAAACGTCTCATTCTCGTTCTTCACCTTCACCTAGAGCAAAACTGGCATCATTATTGCTCATATTATTCCTTCACTTTGTGGAAATGCTTTTTTTTTTTTTTTTTTTTTTGAATGTTAAATGATGAAGAGAAAGTGTGATTATTGTCGACATGTTTCTAACCAATTCAACTCTGCCAAAGCCTCCAACTCCCAGCGTGGCAATAACCTCGAGGCAGCTGAAGGGTATAGTGGATGCAAAGTTGCTCTCTCTCTCTTTCAGCTCAATCATATCGTGTGACACAGGTGTGGTGGGAGGAGTGCAGCTTCCTGAAATCCTAAAAGAATATAATTTAATATAATTAAATGAGCAAATTTGTGACATTGGCCATTGTTCTGCTGATGCAAACTGATTTTCAGACCTCACTGTATGTCATATGTTTTCTTATGTCTGCAATATGTGCATATGTACATGTTATGAACTATATGAATTTAATTCTTTAATTCTGTCAGTTGGAGATTGCTGGTAAAGCTCAGCCTTTATTCAACTTAGTTGCTGAAACTAAAAAGTGTTTATTATTTTGGCTTGCATGCTTTTTTAAGTAAAGTCAACTAATTAGATTTTACAGTGTAAGCTTTACTGTTTGACAGCACAATGGAGAGGCAAGAAGTCAAGGAGTCATGACGATTATCATTGTTTAAATAAAAAGAAACAGCTAGTACTTACTTTGCATTTCTTTTCTTATCATCCCTTGCTAAATTTTCGACATAGCTCTGGAGGTACTTTTTAAGCTCATCAAAAGTTCCAACAGTCTGAGTAAAGGTTCTGAGAAAAGACTGTTGTTACTGTCACTGAGTTAAAAAAAATCATAATCAAGTGAATGATGATGATCTTGAAGTGGGAACTCACTCTCGATCAATGACAAGGCATTCCACACCATCCTCATCTGCGATTATATTCGCAGATCTGACATCATCGCTGCGGTTTGACAAAGCAGGAACACATTCAGTGAATTAGACCTAAACTGAGCTAAAATGACAGTTTTATGGATTTGTTTGTAATAATATTCTGTTAAGTCATATACATGTTGACAAGACCAAGTTGCTCTCTGTTATAGCAATAATACTGAAAGACCTCATATACCAAAAGGTTACTGAAACAGGATTAAAGTGGGCAAATGAGAATTGAGCAGGGGATTGAAGAAGGACAGCACCTGATGAGGGCCTTCTCGCCGAAATAATCCCCTTTCCCCAAGGTGTTGATGATCTGAGGCTCTTCATGATCCTGAGTGCTCTGTGTGACTTTAATCTGGGCAACACAGAAAGACAGAGGTTACATTTCAAAATGTACAAACCATATCAGTTTAAGAGAACAGCTGTATGTCTTATGATCTGTATTTTTTTTATATATTTTTTTACTTTGGATTTATGGTCCAAATCTATTTTCAATTATATAAATTTCATGTGTGTTGAGATGATGCATCATTTACAGACTCCATCCTTCAATTCTAGGCAATGTGTAATCAATAATAACGATACTGAAGAAATGGAGTTAGTTCTCTGAGTTCTGATTCATTCTCAATTCTGTAAAATGATCCAGAAAACCACTGTGACCCTCTTGACCTTTCTGATGTCAGTAATGGCCTTATTCCCAACACGCTATCTGACATGGTGGCGACAGGCTGACGAGAACCATCATTTCCGGTAATTAAATTCTCTCCCCCTCAGTAAAACATCTTCCTTCCCACCCCCATCTTGAGCGACAGTGGACCAGAAATCAACAGGGGATCTGAGCCTGACTAGCTCATGCTAAACAGTTCCTGTTGCCTCCCAGTGGAGAGTCCTGTCTCTTAACCCCTTCAGTGTCAAATTACTGATTTATCTGAACGCATTCAACCTCCCACAGACCAAGATCAGCATCTGCAGTGAAGTCCATGAGGATTAGTGGGGTGGAAAAATGGTGCCTCGACTGGGTTAAATCACTTTTGTTTTTTTTGTGGTTTAGCATTTAATAGTGTGAGGATATAGCATAACCTCTATTGGCAGTAATAAATACTTGTATGTATTCAGTGGACTTCATAAAGGGCTTTTCACTTTATTATTTATTATTACTTAAAGTTTCTGGGAAGTAGGAAATCAAAAATGATCATATACTAGAAAGGCACATTGAATATACTGAATATACTGAATATATATCAAATATCCACAATGAATTCATATCTCATTTTAATTAAGCCATGGTAAAAGAAATAATTAAACGTTAAGCATAATATGCTAAATACAATAAATACACAGAATAAAGCTTGGACAAAACAAATTGACAATAATATAATGCGAATTACCTTTCCGTTGGCAATTATATAAAAGGTGTTTCCTTCTTCTCCTTCCCGGATGATGTAGTCTCCTTTATTATAATATTCCTGAACAGAAAACACAAGACAAAACTCATTTAGCTATTGATTTTACCATCAAGCCAATGCTGTCATATTCCCGGAGAGATCCCCTCGAGGGAGACAACAGGAAGGCTGCCATGTCTGCTTCCACAGTGATATAAGTAGATACACCTCCTGCACTTATTGCTTACATACTTACGTACTTAGGTCAAATTTCCTAAAATGTGTTTCATGCCAGTTTTCACATTAGAAGCAGGTAGAAATTGGCATTAAGGTAACAATTCACTAACCATTAAAGCAGTTCAACTTCTTTATAATAAATAACAATAACAAAAATGTGCATTTTAGCATCTAAGAAGCATTTTAGAACTGGCTTCAATACTCCAGAATAAGCTAAAATTTCTTTGGATATTTTTGGTGACTAGAGCTAGAGAACTCTGTGCCTGAACTGGTATTCCTCCAATTCAACTGGAGACCAAGAATGTTTTCAAGTGATTTGCAAAAATAATGTTCTATTTACAGTGGAATGGAACGATTCAGCTTAAAACTGAGATCAAATATTGTTTAAAATGTTTCAAATTAGACTGAAATCTGAGTTTTGCCAAATGTAATCTTTTAACCATTCTAGAACATTGTAGTGGTGCATCAGAGACATTCCAAGACAGTGTTTGAGTCTTCATTTCTCTGGTCCATGTTCTCAACTGATCTCTATCCCCAACCGTCTTTCTGACAGAGCTCTGCTGTTTCATTAGAGAAGCTCTCTAGGCATGCCACGCTCCTCAAAACATTTGTCTGCTCCCAGCGTCCCGTCTGCATTCCATTCCCCACTGTTTAATGATAGAGTTCCACATTATCTCCATGTTTCAGTCCAAAACATCTGGGCCACGATTGGGTTACATTGCTTCCTTACCCCTAGAGAGGGGAATATAATCAACTCCATCGGAGTGATTGAATAATGACATTCTCCCATTCAACTCCAGGGGCCGACAATCGAGAAGAATGTCCTTGATGTTTGTTCAGCATGGAAGAACACGAGGAGGCTTATTTGACGTTGAGTTGACAAAGCCCACACTCTTTTAGAAAGATCACTTTAGACCCTCTTGGAGAAATGGAATAAATCAGTCAGCAGCCTATACTGGCTGCTACAAACATCTTTAACAAATCACTCATCCCCTCGACTGAACTGAACACTTCGCTCAGCCTTAGACAAATAAGTATGGTAACAATATACTGAGCCAAGTGATGAAAGATGTAATAACGCCACTGTTTTTCCAACATAGTCACTTTGGATCTCGACATTTGAAAACAAGTATTCACTACAGAAGGATACATAGGATCTGAGGGTTATTTATAATGTAAAAAGGTTTTACTTACCACCTCTAAGCAGTCCACAATCTTAGTTAGTTTGTCCCCAGGCAGACTGGCAAGAAGTGAAACACTAAAAATAAAATAATAAATTAAAATAATTCAATTTTCAATTCAATTTCAATTCTATGTTCATCTGTCTTAAAACATTTTGGTTTAAATTTTGATCTTTGACTGTCTTATGACTAAATTTATACAAGCAATTTAAGACTGCCCATTTGACTTGGATTGAATTGATGGTTATGGAGGACAGTTAATTTAATCTTATATAAGATAATATCTCTCAATCTTTTCTTATTAGAATGTCTTCAAGAACCCTCAAATTGAATTATTGTATTTTCCTCCTTTCATGTGTGCTATTTAAACTGATAGTTATATAAGCAAGGTCACAGAGGTCATTTGAACCAGGCCACCGAACTGACCTTCATTATCAATAGCATGGCTAATGCCACCAAAAAAAAAAAAAATCCTCACTATGCTTTATTTGCTTGTTTGATCTCCACAACGTTTCATGCAAAAATCACTCTTTGATGTTTTCAGGCCCAGCTAATGGTTGGCTACATATTATGCGGTAGGACACAGTAAACAGCGGGAGGGATGAGCCATTTGGATTACCTCCTCAGGAAGTTGCGATATTGCTCGTGTCGAGCCTCAGCAGTCATCCGCATGATGTTGTGAAAGACTTCTCGATCGAGGGCCCATGTCTTCACATTGCTGCCAGCTGTGATCATAACAAAACAGCAGGTAAGGGAAATACCAGAAGCATCCATTTAAACTTCAGTGATTCAATAATCCAGAAAACAACAGCTGCTTCCAATAGGGCCATTAGGAAATGATTACATTTTATTGTGGTGACTTGGGTAGAGGTTAAAAAAAAGTCTGCTATATTTTGAGAACCAAACTAGCTACAATGTAAGTGCAAAGAACATTCTCTCTAACAGTCATTTAGTCAGTTAGTTTACATACATATATATATATATATATATATATATATATATATATATATTAAGACTCTTAAAGGTCACATTAAGAATTAACCACCGAAAGAATGCACCACAATGATTTAACATTATTGTTAATAATGAATGTTTCGCTGCACATCAGTGCTTTTTTTTTCGAGTGGGAATAAAAGATATTATGAGGACAGGCATTTGACATCTGGCCACGCAAACACAAAGAAACAAACAAAATTACTGACAACTCAATAAGATTAAGGCTACAAGACAAAACAATGGTGTTTTAGTTCTCACTGATTGGGTGAAATAGCCTGTGGCTACATGAGGCCAATCCATGGTCACTGCATGAACTAAACACACAGAGCGCAGCAGTGCAGGGAAAATTTGTGATTGTCTCTGTTAACCAATTATATAACATATTCATCAGAAACAGCCCATGCACATCCACTGAGAGAGACAGGATGAAGCACAAAGGAAATACTTCACCTTTAACAGAGGCAGTCCTGGTGCAATTGTACAAGATGGCTAATTCACCAAATGTGGTCCAGACTGCTATTGATGTGAGCAGTTTGTTGTGCTGATAGACATCTAGCTTGCCATCTGTAAGAGAAAACAATACCTAAACACAAATTCTTTCTTGCATTTTCAGTAAATTTGCACCTTAATTCACTTAGGTTTGTCCTATTCATAAAGAGAAAACAATTGTGGTTTACAGTGCAGAGATGAGATTAATGACAAAGTGAATATACACAGATTGTGACTAAAAGGGTTTTAAAAGTGTTCCTCATATTATCTTTATAACAATGCCTGTCCAGTGTGATTATAATGGAATAATACAATCAGTTGCTCAATTTGTACCTGCAAGCACAAACAGGTGGTTTCCCGGCTCTCCTTGTTTAATGACGTATTCTCCCTGCTGGTACGTCCTCTCATACATGCATTCCACCATGTCTTTGACCTGTTGCACTTCCAGTCGTCTCAGATACTGGTTCTTATTCAAAGCATCTGTGAGGAGCTTCTTTATACTGTTAGAAACACATTTGTCATAAGTTAATGAAAGGAAAAAAAATATACATATATATGAAAGAATACTGTTTTGCATGAAACTGTGATAGCAGCAGTTGTTATCCGTATTATTAATTTATTCACAATGCTGGGTACATTACTTAGATTACTTAATCTGTTACTGATTCCAAATTACATGACAAAAATTGTAGTTAATAATGTAATCCATTACATTGCAGGTAATATAATCAGACTACTTTTTGATTACTTTTAGATTACTTTTGACCTAACTTGTTTATCACATTGATTTAAATATGATAAGGTTGCACCATACGGATATAAAAATATAAAGTGTAAAAAAAATATTCCATTCGTTGAAATTAACAACATAAAGTGCATTAAACTTTACAGTACATCAAGGTTTTCCAAACTGGGGTACTGTAGGTAGTTTGTGAGGTTAATGAAAAGTTCATCATTAATTAAATCATTAAAATGTAAAATTCAATAAATCATTTTAAAATAACATAAATCGATTTTGTGTAATTCAATGTATCATTTTAAAATCATGCAAATGTCATACTTTATATATATATATATATATATATATATATATATAAAATAAAAATTCAAATCGCAAATCAGTACTTCAAGTAAATGTATGGGTGAAAGATGACCAAAAAAGTTTGGGAATGCCTGCATTACATGTAAATAAGAAATTGTGTGAATTTGTGCATTTTAATGTGTTTGAAAGACAGAAGTCTTCCAAAGACATTGTAATGGTTAAATAATTTACTGAGTGATCATTCAAATAAAAATGAATGTGTTCATCAGTAGTTAATATAATGTTGAATGATTTTTGTAAATTCAGTGGTCAAATGCTGTGTAGCCACCTGACTAGTGACAAGTGACTGGTCTTTGTGTGAATGTCCACAAAACTGGAAGACTTTCTGAGTGTATATAAGCAGTTGGCTATTTTTAAAAAGGAACATTTAAAAGATGAAAAAGAGGAATTTGGGAGAATAAATAAATTATGAATCATTTATTGCTGTTGTGTGAATAATATGCAATCATGTAATCAATAAAAAAGTTACTGTAGTCTGATAACGAGTATTTTAAAATTAATCTCTACGTACTTAATTTTTAAAATCTGATTATGTAAGACAGATTACATGTAATCGGTTACTACCCAGCTCTGTTTATTCAAGATGGACTAATTGGACGGTTCATGCTATGAGGCGCACCAGTTGTTTCATTTTCAGTTTTACAATAGAAACAAGATAATGAATCTCAGCATGGTGTTTTGCAGGCAGATTAGACCAACATAAGCCTCCCAACATAATGAGCACCTACACGCAAGGTCTCCCATAAGCTTAGCATATGAAAAACACAGACTAATTACCAACATGAAAAATTGCCACATCTATTTAAGCTCTTTGAGGATGCTTGATACAATAATGAATATTCCTGTTCAAACACACACACATACAGTATATACACATACATAGCACGTACACATAACATGACCACTTAAAAACTTAGAGACACCCACACCCTCAAAAATGCAATACAATACAATATAACATAATATAAATCTACTGTGAGATTATATGCCTCATCACAAGGTAGTACATGAAAATGAGTACATGAGCAGCTCCTTAAGAGATTCATTTAAATGACATTACCGCCAAAAATCACTGCCATCCTCCTTTCTCCTTATAACCATAACCAAAACATGCCAATCAAACTCTCTAAGGAATTACCTTTGGCATCAAAAGCAGAAAACGATCAAATCTCTCACCTTTGCTCTTTCCAGACTTGTGCACTCTCAAAGTAGAACTTTGGTACACCGCTGGAATCATACGTTCTGGATGAAGGTTCTGCAGAAACTCCAGCTTTTGCTCCTTTTCTCCTATTGAGGGTATCTCTGAGCAGGCCAGTGAGACACTGACTGACCTTTTCCTTGATAGGTGATGGCAGGAGACCTAATTCGCCCTGATTCTTCAGTACATCCTGGAGCTTGTTGAGTTGGATACACTTGTTCCTCAAAGTGTCAGAGATCTCTGAGATGGTTTGTCTCTGCTGGGCCAGCTGCTCCTCTAGATGTTTGATCTGAATCTCCTTGGCATTCAGGTCTTCATCCTTCTTCTTCAGCTGATTCTCTAATTCTTCCACTCTAACTCTGAGAACTTGAGAAACTGAGCTTGATTCTCCATTGTTTTTGGATTTGGCAGAGCCACTGACCTGCTTAAGAGGGTTCAGCTTCATCGACCCATTTCCCATTTTGGCACTTTTATTTTACAGTAAAGGATGATCAAGTTCAATTGGCTGTGGGATGACATCAAACAATATAATTAAAATAATTATAAAATAATATTATTAAAAAGTATTAAATATTTAATATATTTAATATAATCTTAACTTCTCTTTTTTTTTTTTTTTTTTTTTGAGGTCTTTTTGGAAACCAGTTAAATGGCTTGAAAATTTTAACATTGCCGAATCGGGTTGATACTTTTCCTAATCTTATAAAAAGTGATTCTAAACAAAATTTCAACTTGATAACATTCTCTTTTTTTATTAATTATTCACAGTTTTGGGAAAGTTACTTTTAAAAGTATCACAATACTGCATTACTCCACAAAAAGTAACTAATTGCTTTACTTAGTTACTTTTTATGGAAAGTAATGCATTATGTAACATTTAGTCACCCTGGCTGGGCTTGCTTATTTATTTCCAATAACAAAAAATCCAAAAGTTATATTTTTGGCAACTAATTGTCAAAAGTTAAATTATTAAGCCTCAGCCTAAAGAAAGTACCTCTATACCTCACTCCCAATTTCTCTCAACGTGCGTACAGGAGAGGTGTTTTCTTGTAAATTTAAAAGTAATGCGTTACTTTACTGGTTACTTGAAAAAATGATCTGATTACGTAATTATGGGACATCATATATCAATGCAATAAAATACAATAATTTTTGAAAAGTGGACTACTTTGTAGTAAAACATGAATATAAATTAAATAATATTTGCCTTGTTTGTTTCCATTAGTTCAAGTGAATTTAGTAAAATATTTGAGTTAATTTAAATTTTTTATTTATACATTTATACACCTACACTGAGAAGGTCACAGGGACAACCAGAGCTCGACGATTAAATATGTGTGTGATTGCGCATAGTGTAGGCCTATTTATTTTAATAATGAACCTGAGAACCTGAAATTGTCCCAACACAGATTTCTTGAGCTGAACGAAGATGCACACATTTTAAACTTTTCAAAAACGGAACGAAGATCACCAAAATGGAAAAATACATTCATAAAGGGCATGCTCACAGGAAAATAACTAGTGAACAAAACAGGGCTGGATGAAGTGGATATTTATGATTGAAAAAAAAACAACTTAAAATAGCACATGAAATGATTTTATTGATAAAGTCACTTGCTCATAAATATCGTGAGCGTGTGTGTGTGTGTGTGTGTGTGTGTGTGTGTGACAGATCACCCTCAAAAGAAAGCAAGAGCACCCTCAGTTGAAGTTGTAATACTAAGATACTGGGGAAACAGATCTGGCAAACTTTCCAGTGCGCATTTGTGTTTGCGCTCTAGACAGCGTAAAAGGTTTCTATTTACAAAGTGTTTTTACTGCGTTAAGCATTGAATCCACTTCATCCAACGCTCTTTGTTCTCTTTGTTCTTAAGTATCATTTTCTTTTTACTGATGGAGGAGAGGAACGCTGCATATGATTCAGTGAGAGAGCTTTCCAAATGAACGCGTATCGATTCTGGCCATTTTGCAAAAACGTTCAGTCAGTTCAGTTAAAGAACCTACTCAAAAGAATGATTACTCCATAATTAAAGGCATGGCTGGTTCAGTCGACAGAAATACGGGACACACACAACTGCTGAAATATTTGCAGGGCAAACATGTCTCAGGTCAGTCGAAGTGCTCACGGGACGCACAGTGCGTACAGCTCTGCATCTGCAGGTGCCACAGCTGGCATTTGTCCCCTACAGAACACAACTTTGATGGTAAAGGTTAGGGGATCCTCCCAAACCTTTCATCTACCTGTCATGTACCTCATTATGAGGGGCTTAGACATAGGCACAAGACATAGAATGGTCGTCCATATTTTCATATCTCAAATAAAGAGAGAGCGAGATCATTTTACCAGAGATCTGTTGGCCCCAGTGATTTAGACCTGATCAATAATTTAGAGGCACAGTAATACCGGATGCCACCAGCACCCTGTGAGTGTGCAATATGCTCTTTCCTGGACTATCTGGTGATGTCATTCTTTGCTGCCTTTCATTGATGGAAAAAAATGAAATAAGATGTTTTGTAATTCGCTCTGGGTTACAAATGCACAATGAACACTGGACACTCCCACCACAGAGAAAAATGTTTGAGCACAATCACAGTATTTACAGTACAAGAGCTCTGAGCAGACCTCATACACATCCCATAATCTCCATACAGAAACTTTGTTAAACATAGTATGCAACTCAGTAAGAGTGTTATTTTGTTTGCATCTAATCTGGATGTTGAATTCACAGGATATTTGATTATCTTTATGTCCTTACATTCATGAGAGATGCATGTTATTTAATTTAGACAGGATGTGTACAATAGGAAATATATTCAAGGTAATCCACTTGCTATAAGCTAAACATCAAAAATACACACAATTATAAATAAACTTCTAATCAATACAAGTTTTTCTAACAATGAATACTTGAAATAGTACTGGTAATGGTATAGGGCTGTTGCGTAAGACCTACTGACGTTACACCTGTTCCTTCATTTTATCTTTAAAATTTAATCTAAATATTTTTAAATGACATTAAAAACCCTACCGTTTTCGTGTACAGGAACACTTCTTCAAGGGCTGAAAGACAGTGTTGAGTGTTTGAGGCAGCAGCCCCGGTCAACGGCACCGTTCACACGCCCCACACACACCTCTCTCTTTCTCATACACACACACACACACAGAGAGAGAGAGTGACTGGCAGCATGTGTCATTTCCCCACAATAGCTGCCTACACTCAGTCCCTTTAGCTATTGTATTGTCTTCATGACAGCAGAATATTTTATTGATCTCTCTCTCTCTCTTTATTTTTATGTACTCAGTTATTCATAGGCTTGTTGATGTTTTCTGCTGAAATGTTATGAATTAAAATGATATTGTTTTAAATGTCACGTTTTAAATCATCAAATATTTTTGTACATGACCCATTACATTTTTTGCTTTCACTCTCTCAGACTAGTCATAAAACTGATTAAACAGAATAGACTCTATCCCATCATTGCATTGAAACCTAAATCCTGTCGACTTTACTGAGCCTGAGCTAAAGAACGTTTCTTAGTATATCCATGTATCCACACACACACACACACACAGAGAGAGAGAGAGAGAGAGAGATAGAGAGAGTTCATAGTGCTATTACAGCAATCCCAGAGCAGTTGAATTGATTTAACTGCATTTACATGAATCAGAGCTGCTGAAGCTTCTGTCAGCTGAAGTGACTAATATATCATTCAAAGCTGGCTGCCATTAATATGAACTGTGCATCACATTCAGCAAATATTACAGTGACAGCTCAACAGAACCACAGAAGCTGTGTAGGACTCTGAAATTATAAACTAAACTAAAATAAATAAACAAATATCATAATTATATCATTTTCAATTCTATTTCTTTCCAAACCATCACATCTCCAGGTGCAATAACAGTAATCTTAAAACTCAGATTTTTTTTTTTATTATTGTTGACCAGTAGATGGAGACAGAGGCCCTTTTCTCTTCTCCTGTATGAACTTTTGAATGTGGACCATCCTCAAGAGTACAAAACATCATGGTTTTCAAACATTGTCCCTACAATTATTATAATTTATATGAATATATTGTGTATGCTACTGCATAAATACAATATAAACTGATTACAGATCACTGGCTTTCTTCATTCTAACATGTTTTAAATCAACCACCAACAGAAAAGGGTTAGTAGTGACATTTTTGCAGTGCCCTCCTGTTCTAAGTATACACAACATCACTTGGTGCTATCATCCTTCTGCTGTATGGAGAAGACTCACAGCTCTACCTCTCATTCCAGCCTGATGATCCTACATGGACTGCTTGAATCTCCGGCTTGATAAATGAACATTTCCAGCTCAACTTAAACAAGCGATTTATTACAACATCACTGTTCAGCTGAACTCATCGACAATAACACCAGCCAGGTCAGTCAAGATCTTTGGAGGACTGTTTGAAGAGCTGAACTTCACAGAATATACAGTACAACGCAGACCTATCATGAAGATTTACTGTATGCTCAACATCAGTGGTTCTCAACCACATTCCTGGAGGACCCCCATCCCTGCACATTTTGCATGTCTCCTTAATCAAACACACCTGATTCAGGTGACCTGCTCATTAGTAGAGACTTGAAATGGGTGTGTCAGACAAAGGAGGCATGCAAAATGTGCAGTGTTGGGGGTCCTCCAGGAATGTGGTTGAGAACCACTGCTCTACATCATCAGACCCTACCTTTCACTGATAGTTTATATATATATATATATATATTCATTGCTTATAACAGAGGACTGAAACTAAAATTGATCAAGTTACAATATAGACGTCTACATTATTTTATTTTTTTATTCCAAATAAATAACTTTATATTCATCAAAAAATCTTGAAAAAATTTTTTTTTTTTTAAAGTGTCCACAAAATTAAGCAGCACTGTTTTCAACATTAATATTAATAATAATAATACATTTTAATGGGCACATCAGAAAATTCAGCTTTGGCATCACAGGATTAAATCTATTATATTTTATAATATATTAATATATAAATACATTACAATAGAAAATAGTTGTTTTAATAAAATAATTACTTAAGTTATTACACAATATTATTAAAACTTTTTTTATATGAAAATTCTGCAAATTCAAAATGACAGAGTTATGACACACAGAGACACAAACACAAGACTCAAATAGCTTCATTTTATTGGCATTCTTTAATTCCTCTTTTTTTCCCTGTTCACTCCACACCACTATTCATGAGGTTCTATAATCTGCCCCAACAATCAAAACACACACCAATACACGGAGTGGAGAAAAAGACATGATATTTACATAGAAAAGAATGTATGCATTTGTGAAAAGTTTCCAATAAGGAAAAAGGGTAGACTGACATACATTAACTTCATATTATGTGCTAGTACCTTCAAATATTAGTTTTTCCGCATACAAACTTTTAAAAACATTATAAAATATTAGATAGAGCAATATCTAATTACTATAAAACATGTACCTAGTACAAAATAACAGAATATAATAAAGCCTGTAAATATCTTTAAAATATTTGAAAACGATGCAGACAAAAACAGGACAGCTACAGAAACTTTTGAGGCCAATAAATAAAATCAAAGGAAAATAGAAAACATTAATAAAATAACAGTAATAAAATCTAATACATCCTACAAATGGACTCAAATCGCAACTACCACAGGTATGATAAGCCTTCATGTAATCAGCTCCTCCCTGATGAGAACAACACTGTCCCTCTAGAACGTGGTGTATTTTCCCTTCCACCACCAGAGGGCGACATAACACCATTCACCACTGGCTGTGGCCAAGAGTGTGCCTGTACAGCAGCACTTGGGAGAATTGTCTGACACACAGTGAGCGGTCCTTCTATAAATATCACCTCCACTGTGTAAGAAACAGCATTACAACTGTAACACTGACAAACGAACACTGTCTTTCCATCAACAGTCAATATATGTCTACAGCAAAGCCTTGACACAAAAAAGGGATGGGGGAGCTTAATGCTGCAGAATTACCACAAAAGAGCTTACAAGGGAAAGGAATTGACATCTTTATTCATAGTAGCATCCAGTGCATCCGGCAACCCTCAGGGGGTTTATCACACACACATCAGTGTTCACTCACAGAGGTTAAAGCAATGCATTACATCTCATATGCATAAAAAAAATGGACAAACACAATATCAAAAAATAGTGACAACATAAATCTATACTTAAATTAATGCTTCATGTACAATAAAAATACACAGTACTGGAACCCAGTACACATAATGCTGGTTTATCATCCCCCCCCCCCCCTTTCCCAACCTGTGCCAATGGAGTTTGCCAACCAGCAGCAAACTCTTAAAGTCAACAGAGAAGAACGCCAACACAGATTGGTTTGTAGTCGAGGGACATTTTTTTTCTGCTCAAATCATGTTTTAAAGAGGGGGGAAAAGGAGTACAAAAGTCTGCACAAAGAGATGAAAAGCCTGAAATATCCAGTATGAAAGACAAAAAGAGAAGGGCCTTGTAAAAAGAAGCTGCTCTTTCCAACATAAATATGCACCGTTCAGCAAAATATGGATTGTCATCTCCCTTGAAAAACAGGGATACTTCTCACTTTTGGAGGGGGCAAAAGGGGGACAGCCTGCTTGTCAATGTTCACTTGATTTTGAGCTCCTCACAGGATTATGTCCTGTTCAGCAAAGATGACCTGCAGAAATAAAGTAAAATCGTTTAATTAGAACAGTAAATAAAATGATTCAAAACAATCTACCTAAAATAAAGGAGTAAAAATATACAGAGCATTTGATGTTCTGTACTTAAAATCGCATTATGAGGTCAAAAAAAATCATTCTGGACACATTGTATAGTGTCTGCCCTGTGTGATGATCCAAGTCCGGTGCCCTACACCTGATACATCGAGTATAAACTAGTTTCAGACTAGCAATTAAAGGCAACTTTGCCCTACAGATATTATTCTTTAGCTGTCTTGTCTTTTCCTGGAAGCTCTGCCCTGTTTCCTGGAGGGCTATTATCCTCACGTCGAGACACTGAGAGTCACACAAGCTCTGAGAGGAGTGGAGCACGAACTGCTGATACACACAGAATCTAGTGCTGTGACAGATCCTGTCGCAGTGGAGTAAAAAAACAATACAAAACCGCAGTCCACCATTTGCCTCTGCAATCTCTCTCTCTCTCTCGAGCTGTAAAGCCATCAGAAAACGTGACTAAGCAAGAGCCAAGAGGTCTCACCCTTTCCAAGCACATGTGTGTCTATTATTACTACGTGATCTTTGGCAAGCATGAATGGAAGATGTTTTTGTCGGTCATTTGTATTTTAAACAATTGAGAGATCAAAAACAGACAATGTACTCCTTTATAAAAAGTGTAATAAATACTGTAAAACATGTATAATTTTTCTTTTGATAATTCTCAAAAGACCATTTCAATCATTTGGATTGCATGTAGTGTTCTTGTAAAACAATGGCAAACTGTGTGTAAAAAATGAATTTAAAAAACGTAATACAAATAACGTGCTTAATTCAATGTTTTTACAGTTATTGACTATTGAATTAGCTTGAACGTTTGATATTAGCGAATAAGAATTTTTAAAAATTGTAATACAAATAATTTGCTTATAGGTCATATATTACTAAGGCTTGTGAGCATTCATTATAGCATGAGTTTTTAAGATTTTATTATAAATTGTTATTTTTCTTGGCCAGGACAACACAGTCTGACAGTGGGAACCATTGTTAATTAAATCTTTTCATTAGCTGTTCGTTTGGCAAACAGGTGAAAGTCGCTGCTCTTCAGAGACAGGTCAAGAACAATCTCAGCATCAGAATGCAGAAGATCAACAGCCCTGAAGAATCAGATCACACACACACCTGAGAGATTTCCATCGGTCTTTCTCCATGTTGTTCTCTGGTCCTTCACTCTCATATGACGCCAGATACAAAGCTGTTGAGAGATCATTGAGATGAGACGAGTGTGTCAGCAACAGAAAACAAAGCCACCTGTTTTCATTCTTGAGAGATGATCTGAACTTGTGTCACTTGGTTATTTAGCATGACGGCATTTTACGCCTGAGGCAATCATGACAACACAATTGTCTTTGTGTCTGGTAGCTTGTGTGCTTATTGCGCAACACGACACATTTGACAAGTTGACAGTAAACAAGTAAGATAGAATGCAGAAATGATGTTTAATCAGCAAAACCACTGTCTGCTCTCAATGTTTGGGATTCTGAGGTGGGATGAAGGGGCTTATAATTGATGAAAGCCACTGCAAAAATTGTACTTAAACTTAACTGCAAATAATCACAAGCTAGCATTAAAAAACATCACAAAACATCTGTACCATCTTCACTGAAGACTGGTGCGGTCAGGAGATACTGCAGAATCTTGCGGTCTCTGTCAAAAGGACACTCCACCTTCTTCCATGTCATGAACTCCATCACTTGTTTGGCCAGCTCCCAGAATTTCTGCAGCACAGTCAAGATTCATTCTGTTAGAAATCATCGCCTATGTTTTATTTCTAGCAACTGTCACGCTGAACTGATGCCCTTGAAACTTCATTTCAACAGATGTACACGTCAATGAACTAAATCTGGATGCTTCTGTTGCTATGTGACAGTGTTTTCTCAACCATCCATTGTTATTCAGTAACTGTGACAGCAGTTGTTTCTATGCATCATGTTAGCTTGCGTGTTACTGCCAAGCCAAGAACCAGGAATTACCTCAAAATTGACTTGTCCGTTCGGGAGCCTGCTGGCACATCCTTCATTGAGGAAGTAAATGTCTTTAATCAAGAGACTGAAGAAAGGGATAACAATCTGAAAGGCAAAAAAGGGAACACAAGATTACAAAACAGCTATAACTGACCAAAAAAATAAAAAAAACACGCAACCAAATCAAGCAGCCTCACTGGAATCCACCTAAGCGTTATCGTCACTGTGTAGGACTGCATTATGAAACTGCTTTTACAACAGCTTCTAAAAGCCTACAGGGCACAGCACAAATGGATCTACCACTTTGGAGGGCAGTAACAATGATTCATGACACAAGGAAGCAGTGGTGTGCACGTGACACCGAATTCTCAACTCTATTGTAGCAAATTCAGCTTCAACATGATAAACAAAGGTGTCTTTCAAAATAGGTGTCACTTCTGTATTTAAAAAAAAAAAAAAACATCCACCTCCCATTCAAGCTATGATGTAGACATGCACATCAGATGAGGAAAACAATGATTCAAGGCACACCAAGCAAAAAATATTAAAATAAAAAAATTAATTTTGAAATGTAAAAAAAAAAAAAATTGCTATTAACAATTCTAAAATTAGAAAATTTAAATAAATACCTTTTATTTTACCATATTAATATATTAAAGCATTCCATGCCATCAACATCCTGAAATTATCTTGCATTTACATTTATTTTATGGTCTACATTTTTTTTTATACAATTAAGTCATTTTAAGCCTGAGCATCACTCCAAAACTGAAAAATAAATAAATAAGTCAAAACAAAACCATAACACAAAACTACAGGCATTAGAGTACAGTCCCATCTGACTAGTTAACCCCAAGTTTAATCATCAAGCTTAAAATAAGTTAAAATAAGTCCAAAATATGAGCAGTCTAAACAGTTGATGAGTTAAAGACATTAAGAGAGCGGTAATGCATTCCTGATTTAATTTGTTTAAAGTGGAAATTCCAAGCCTGGAACATGCACTTATTTTGTCCTTTATATCTTTAAAGTAACAAAACTGGCCAAAGCCTAAACTCATCTGATTGTAGGGAAAAACAAGTGACATGGGCCACTGTGATGCAAAAAAACACGTCCCCCCACAGAAGAGCTGAGCATTCCAGTGTTGCTCTGGAACATTCTGTCTCACCACACAAACCCACACAGCGAAGATCTCCTCCCTAACCAGTCAAAGATGCAAAACAATCCTTACCAAGCTTAACAAAAACAAACAACATACAAAAAAAAAAAAAAAATTGTATAAGAACACTCAAAATAGTTGTGGATTTTAACGAAGACAATATAACAATATTCAGCTTCCTTTTGGCAGACTCAATTAACGGATGGATTTTATTGAGGTTGCTCACAGAAAACACTTAAGAGCATCAGAACATTTTGTTAACTGGCCGACTGCCAATGTGTTTATAACGAGAATGGAGCGTATTTTGAAGAGGAGACAGAATGTCCCATCTGACGCCTTGCCTTCAGCAAATCATCCTCAAATAGCCCACTGTCCTCTACCCTTGTTATTACATAACTCTCGGCCAAAGAGGACAGACGCTACCTCAATTTAGTGTAAATACAATGCTTCTGGATTGGGATCTGCACTTTCAAGCCAATAACTGGCATCTTTTATGTAATGTGTCACTCTCATTTTATCATTGTCCTCATTTCATTTGTTGCTATTATCAATACAACATAACACACTTTTAAAAACACCATTTCTATGCCTCCTGAATCCAAACAGTGTTAAGAAACAAACGTTCCTACAATTTACGTGAGAAAACTTCAGGAAGGAGAAACGAAGTGCATTACCTTCTCTCTGCTACTGTGAGCAGTGATGGATCTCTGAGTGGCTCCACGCAGCGCTGTTCTGTAGTTGTAGAAATTGCTAGAGGGATCCATCTGGTGCTGAGAATAAAGACAAAAACAAGTTTAAGCGTCAACCTCGGGACTTGGCCTGAAAAATGTACAAACTAAAGTTTTTAATGAGCTCTAAACCCATTCGTCATAGTTAAGTTTCGGTTAGAACTTTAACTATCAGTCGCTCTAGTTACTGTTCATCATGGCACTTTCTTTGATGGGAACCAAGTGAGATGATCCAAGTCATGCACTTTCAGTCTTCATTACACTTTTTGCCGGCAAGTGAGATGCTCACAAAAGTTCAGTTTTCTTTAACCAGCTTTAAAGCAGCAGTTTTCTTAGATACCTTTCAAAGATTTGGGGTCAGTACGATTTTTTTAATTTTTTAAATGAAGTCTCATGCTCACCAAGGCTGCATTTATCTGATTAAAAAATAGCGCTTTTGAACAGTAGTCAAAGGCTACATATAGTTTCACAAGACATCAAAGAAAATTTTGAGAAGTTTTTAAAAAAGTTATAACCTTTATTAGTGGCTAGAGGTGAATATCTGCAGCTTTAGCATTAAAATTTTTGATTCTACATGGAAGGGATGACATGTCTTAGAACAAAGCAAGAGGAAGGCAGAGTGAGAGAAAAGAAAGAGTGTTGCGTGTTTTGATACAGAGGCTGAACCTCCCTGCAGACACATTAAAATGCTGCGAGACAAGGCGAGACTGAACCGTGTGTAGGTGAGTGTCCTGTACATAAGTCATATATCAAGTTCAAGGCCTATTTCTGTCTAAAGATAAAACAAGACACAAAACCCTCTTTAGACAGTAAACACAGTATGCAGATTCAAAATTAAAGCCTTAAAGGTCTCAACCTCTCTCAAATTTGGCCTAAAAAGATTAGTAAACATTTGCACACCCACTCAAAGGGAGAATTGCAGTGCTTCAGAAAAATAATAACACAAAAGCAACAATTCTCGCCCACTTGAGACTAAAATTGGCAAGATATGGCGTCCATACTGTCAGGGGTTTGCGCATCATGCATGCATGAGTCACAGGGACAAGAGCCAGAGTCGGACACTTAATATGATAAGTGCCATGTCAGCACTGCATTCACCATGATTTCTGCCCACTCATGTTGTCCCCTACACGTTCCCCTCACTTCAGTGAGTCACACCCACCCTCTGCTGTAAAAAGACAATATCAATCCCAACATGATGAAATACATACCTCCAGTATATCAAATTTGGCGGTTTTGACTTTGCTCCAGGTCTTCTTGAGGCGCGACACTGGGCTCATATTCATCCCAGCTGAAAGACACATAGAAAGAGACACAGGTCAGCACACTGCAGCACACTGCTTCCTGTCAGAGGTGCATTTACTCTATGGCAAATGGAGCAGTTTAAGCCCATGAGCCCACACGAACAATGACATTAGCAGAAGCACCATTTCCCTCCGACAATAGGTGAGGCTTATAGTGCCGAGGGTCACGGTGGGCTTGTGCAGTCAGCACTAATGAGCAGATGAGGTCAGAGTGTTGACTGGAAATCACTAGTGGTGGGTCAACCAATCAGATTCTTCTGTACTGATGACAGCATAATTTCTGAAGCTTTAAAATAAATGCAAAATCAAAATTCAATTAGGCAAAAATCGCCCTCATAATCGCATGAATCGCATTCGATTTCGAAGGTGATATCGCCTAGCTTGTCAGTGAACTACAGCTCTGTGTAGTGAAAGCTGCTCAGTCTGAAAGCAGGTGATGGTGATTTAGTACTAATCACAGGACTGGCTTTACTGACAAGATGTGCATGACAATTGAATGCGATTAATTGCACAGCCCTATCTAAAATTCAGTCATTTCAGATTTTTCCTCCCCAGTTTTAAGCCTGAACAACAGCAGCAACACTATCTATTCATCTACAAAAGAGCCATCTGAGCTTTAGCACCATTAACAATCTGTCTATACTAACAGGTGTCAGGCCCAGAGCTCCTTCGCACTCTAACATGATACTAGAGTGAATGATCTTTCAGTCCTAGCCATATGCTGACGCTCCATTCACGTCACACAATGTACGCTGCCTCCAAAACACACAAGCAGGAGTGATCAACCTTTCCCATGACTGGTTTGTTCTCTTTCAGTGACTTAATATCGGCCTTCCATCTCCAGGGAGAGAGGCTTGTGTAAGAGCCCCGGCCCGTGGGCTAGTCTCCAGGGAATGACCAGTGAAAGGACAGCTGGTTCTACTCCCTCCCTCCCACAATCCCCCTCTCAATGAGTCTGTTCCTCACTCAGTCTATTGGATTGGTCAGCACCGACCATCTGCCTGAGGGATGCCGCTCCATCGTTCCAGCTCTCGCTCACACTGGCTGAACAGCTGCCTCTTCTCCTGGCTCTCTCCATCCCTGTTCCCCTACCCATAATGCCTCAGGCACAGGCCTGGGCAGGTGCTCAGAGAACTGAGTGAATGATTAATGCAGCTAATCATTATTTTATGATATTATCGCTGGTAAAGAGTACTATATATTATCAGACGGCCAACATGTAAAAAAAAATTGTTTGGAATATATTTTAGCTAAAGATTCTCTGTAGATTATTGAACAATGGACCGATACAGATGAATCAAAATGAGTCAACTAAAGGCAAAAATTCATTATCTAAACCTTGACGAATACCTAAAGAAGACTCTCCGCAGAGCTCAAACAAACACAAATAAAGTGATAGTTTGAAGAGTCTGTAGATATTGTTGCGTGTATTAAGTGTACAAGAGCAGAGATTAGAAAAGCAAAGCAAACCAGATCCTGCCAAAACAGCTAACTGTATTATCCAAACTGACTTGTGGGGAACAAAAGAGCTTTCTGTAGCTGTAAGAACTGGAGCAAAGTTTAGCAAGGGATGGCAAAACACTCACTTATGATGGCCATGAGCGAGTTGAAGTTGCCAATGTTGAAGCATTCTCGTGCCACGTCGATGAAGAACTCAATGACTCGAGCCCGATGTTTCTTCTTTACCGGCTGCATGAGAAAACCAAGCAATATTTATGAACACCAAAAAACTAATAATCATAACTTCTGATTTAAAAGCTCATTAAATACTTAATAGTTTAGAAACTTTCATGATATAAAATCTAGTTATCTACACAACCATACAAAAGTTGGGGTCAGTAAGATTTTTTTAAGTCTCTGATGCCCATAAAGACTGCAATTATTGGACCAAAAAAGAGTGCAATTGTGAAATATTTTTTAAATATAATTTTTTCCTGTCATGACAAAGCTGAATTTTCTTCAGTGTCACGTTCCATTTAATATTCCCATTTGCTCTTCAAGACCCATTTCTTATCATCTATGCTGAAAACAGCTGTGCTGCTAAATATTCTTGTTGAATCTGTGGTTCAGTTTTTTCAGGGTTCTCTGATGAATAGAAAGAACAGCATGACCTCATGAACTTACTGACTCCTTTGAAAGGTAGTGTAGGCTTATATTTAAAATCACATTAGACTCACTAATAATGCAACACAACCTGCAGAAATGTAAATTGCTGGATGAGTCAAAGCAATAAAAGCAGATGATTACCATGCAGATCTCCGTCGCCACCAGGTAGCTGAGCCTGTTGAACCACTCCACATAAGCCTCCAGGTTACTTGCTTTTTTGTGATCACTAAAGCATCTCTGCAAGAATCCAAATTTCAAAAGGTCAATATCATCATGTTAATTACAATGAGGCTTGAGTTTGGTCAAGAGCTTCATTTAGGATATTGTGCCATAACATTTACCAGTTTATTTTTCAAATTGTCTTTATTAGGGATGCACATTTTATCAGCACCATATTGGTTATCCACCAATATCAGCATTTCCTATTTATCGTTTCAGTCAATGTATTTTTTTTTTTTTTTTAACAAACTAGCATAGATTTATAATATCTGTTATTTTCATTTCACCTCAATCAGCCAGAAATGAAGTGTCGGTGCATATATTTTTTTTATCATCCTAAATTCTGAGCTCTAAAACGTTTGGCATGAATTTAAACAGTTCATCATCTGTGAAATATTGCTCTTTAAGTGATCTCACAGAACTCTGCATGCTGGGATCTGTGATTCCTACATTCCCATCCCAAGAACAAAAGCCTCTGAGATGACTGATGATCTCCAACAATGCACATTGAATCAGAGAGCTCACTGGGCCCTGTGCTATTATCTGTTTAGGGAATGTGTACAGACATTTGGTCTGAAAGCTTGGGTCACTCTAACCCTTCATTCCTCACATTCCTACAGTCTGAGTGTGCCGTCCATCACACAATGCCCAATCCACCCTACTCTACCTTTGACGGACAACATCAGAGAGCCATGGCGATGCACAAGGACCCTCTGGAGAGATGGCGACCAGAACAAGAGAGAAAAATCGCACACGGGCTGTTGCCTAGCAGCCAGACGGCAACAGGCATTACAAGGCAGGGCTGAGCAAACTTTTGGCAGGTTATTGTGAGAAACCAGTTGCTAGGCTTTGGCCACAAAAGGACACTGTGTGGAACGTGACGAGGGAAGCTTGGACGATGATAGATTAGACGAGGAATGTGCTGTGCATGCTGTGTGAAATAGGTGACACCGCATTGAACCCAAGGGTTAACGTAAACATTGTGAGTATTGATTTGTCAAAGTCGGATATTTGTTGTAGTGAGAGCAAGACATAACATTTGAATTGTGTATATTTTTAGTTGACCTTGCTGACATTAAACAGGAAGGGACTGTTACCTTGTCGTTATCAAGAGGGTCCTTCTGAACAAGCGCCTGAATGAACTCCTCTGGGCCGATGTAGCTCAGTCTTTCCTGAAAAATAAAAATGATGACGACATCAACTTAACCTTTGCAGTTAGTCCAAATGGTCACCTTGAAAATAACCACAAAGATTATTGATTTAGTAAACAAATCAATCCAAACCCACAGTGAGCTGAGGAATGTAAGGTTGTGCAAACCGAGGAAGTCCCACTCACCAGTTCAATGTGTGTGAGCTGCTGTGCCAGGGTGAAGGGGTCGCTGCAGATGGTCAGAATGTCTCTCTGGATGGACTGAGGTTTGGTCTTTAGCACTGTTAGTCTGTCGGTCACAGAGGAGTTAATCTTGGCCAGAGCCTCCTCGTACTGACTCAGTGTGGTGAGCTTACGGATCAGTGTTTGGGTCATCTGTTGCACAGCCTTACGATAGAGCTGAAGAGGGACAGGGAGACAGAAGACGTGGATTTACAACCGTGCTTCCACTGACCAGAATGACAAGGTAATCATTCATTTGAAAAGACTGACAACAATTAAGTCCCACACTGATAAGAAAGCTGAGGGAATGCACAGAGTATTTGCCTTGCAAACATCTAATGCATTTCCAGGTGTCCTCTTGATTGGTCAGCTATGACAGTGGTTCAGCTTACGGGGTC
Source organism: Cyprinus carpio (assembly GCF_018340385.1). Lineage (NCBI taxonomy): Eukaryota > Metazoa > Chordata > Actinopteri > Cypriniformes > Cyprinidae > Cyprinus > Cyprinus carpio. The sequence continues at coordinate 23,331,962 of NC_056576.1, forward strand.
TAACCAGTTAATGCAGGATTACGAAACAGCAGCACTCCATTCACATCCTTCAAAGGTTCACAAGAGTCCTGCATGCCTCCCATTCCCCCTCGAAACACAAGATGGGGTTGAGTTATCTAATAATAAGAGCCTGACACAGTTCTGGACTTCTGTTGCATAAGAACAGGACAACGACGGTCATGCCCTGTTGCTCAACATCAGTCAGACTAGTATCTACATCCTCCGTCTGCTTGACAATCATTGGGCTACAAGTAATAGTAAATTACTCAAAAACATAAAAAATTATGTATTTTACAAAATGTAATTTTTTTTTTGTACATCTTTCGTTTTCGTCAGGCTTCTGTACCCATTTCTGATGCATAGAAAATAAAAAGTGGCCCATTAATCTGTTGTGCAGGAGGTCAGTGGCACATAAATCCATCTGGCTCAGAACAACCTGCACTCTAGCACATTGTGCAGATGCAAGAATATTGATGATTTGATGAACGAGAGAGAGAGAGAGAGAGAGAGAGAGAGAGAGAGGGAGAGAGAGAGAGGAGGGAGGACCCGAGAGAGAGAGAGAGGAGAGGAGGAGGGGAGAGGGAGTGTGTGAGTGTGTGTGTGTACAGGAGGAGACGAGTCCTTGCAGCACTATAAAAGATCACGGAGAGAATCTTAATATTCCCTCTCCAAGGTCCACCATATGCTGACACACACACAGGAAATAAAGATTATTTTTAGCAGGAGTTCTTGGCGATAACTGCTTGACATTTTGAGCAGCAGATCAGACAGCTCATTTGTTGTGGAAAAATAAGAAAGCTGCCTGTGTGCTGCCTCCACGTTTTTAACCCTGGCACAAGTGTGGAACAGCCATCCACATGACACAACCTCAGAGTACAGATCACTCTGGCATGAACACACCACACCCAGGTCATTACATTTGAAAATACACCACATTTGCCTCAGATGTGTCTCTGACTGCTCTGAATCTCCTGTCAATGCAGAGTCAGTGTTCCACAGTAACAGACACTCATTAACAAAATTCATGAACGAGTATGTGCCGTTCACATAGCGGGAGAAAACAGCGACTGAATTACATAATACAGTCAACATATTGAAGGTATGAACGAATGCATTCTTCACATGAGACGCTCTTTTCATGCACTGATACACATCTACCAGACAGTCATAACTCAAAACACAGATTTAAACACAGTCTCGCCTACATCCGTAAAGATCATAAAGATATTTTGACTTTTGAATACAGAAAACTTTGTGGTCACACTGTTAAAAAGAACATTTTATTATCATTATGGCTAACATGTAAAATGGTATACAATAAAGGGGAAAAAACACTTTCAAAATCTAAAAAAAGATTTAATAGCACTAAAAATGTTATGTATCATCATCAAATAAAAAAAAAATATATATATTTTACATTTTGAATACATGATTGTAGAAAAAATAAAAAATAAAATATTAAAAGGTAAAAAATTCAATATGTTTTGGGTCACATACAACATTTTACAACCTGAACTAACCTTGCCTTGTCACTAAAAGGTCAGAGGAACTGATACTTGATGAGACTTATTGACCTTGACACAGTGTAAGATTACGCTAAACTACTTAAGGCTTTCTTTAAGAATTTCATCCTTTAATGAGGCTTTTTTTAGTCATTATATTCAGACAATTGTACCATCTTGACATTGACTTTATACAAAAATTTGTTCTAATTCAGAAATTAAAAACTTGCTCATCATAAGGACTATTCAGGTTATTGTATGCATGAATATTTTAATTTATTTTCAAATAAAGAGGTCAACTATGTCATTGACCCTCACTCACTTATAGTTCTCCATGTTGTTGTTTTTTTTTGACTGTACATGCAGTCTTATTATCTTATCGCCCCTTTCACTAGATTGAGGAGGCGGTACAAGCAGCACACATTTCCTCTATGAGCTTAGCAGGGCCGCAGAAGGTCATCGATCTCCTGGGTCAGGATAAAGCAGATCAATAGTCACACTTGTGTTTACTACACAAGTCACCAGAGGATGAATGCTTGTCTTTCCGAGTTAGTGAAACCTCATTCGTTTGGATCTGATGGGATGGCGTCTTCCATCTTAAACCGTCTATTCTAACTAGCGCCCTGCTGTTAGTCATTACACTAATGCTCGCCAACCACGTGAGATGACCAGAGCTAGCTTCAGCAAATCTCTTTTTTATTTCACTGTACATTAACAAAATCAAGAGTTCCTGAAAGGAGGACTGTTCAGCTGTGGAGGACAGAGAAAATAGCCCACAGGGACATTTGAGGACAACACTTAATGAGAGCTGCCAACTTTATCCAAATTCAAAACGAAGCTCTGGCTGATAAGGCGTCAAAAGGATGTGACCACAACGGAAGGATGATAACTAGATGTAAAAAATAACATCTAATCACATAAGCACATAACAAAACCAGTGTGGCTTTGGTTTTTGTGCTTGGGAATTTCTGAAAGAAATTGGCATGAATGATGATCTTAAATGTGGTGAAAAATCCCTTTGATGAAAAAAAAATGCTAAGCCAGTATCACGGTAACAAACGAGTCAGCGCTAATGGAACTATTTAAATGCAGGCTGTGGAAAAGCACCAGTGAAGACAAAAGCAGCTGAACAAAGGAGTTTTCTTCTCACTCCTCTTTTCAGAGTGCTTTAGGACTAAAGAAATCTCAGCCCCCATTGCTCAGGTGTTGACACTTCTTACCCAACGTGTTACATCCTACGTCTTAACCAGTTGAATGTTAAAGAAGCCATGCTAAGGCTCATGCAAAGATGTTTTATTCTGTCTATGCTAATAGTGGTACTATAGGCATAAGCTAATGTCTTTGCACCTTTCAGGTGACTATTATTTTAAAACGGCGTTGACCTTTAGCTGACATTACCTCAAGAATAAAAAACTCATTGTTTCCACTGAAATGATCTTCCAACACTTGGAAATGGCAGACTTACTTCATCTCCAGTACTCAGACGATGTGTTAGTTCCTTCAGGCTCTTCATCATCCTCTCATCCCTGAAGTCATAGGGAAATGTCTCTGTCCACTCAGTCAGCAACTGCAAGATCTTGGGAGCAATTTTCCTGACTCTTGCCTACAGATAAAGTAAAAACATTGTAATTGCAAAGTATTATCCTTGGTTCTTAAAATGACTTGTAAATGCTAGAGCAACCATGATGACTGAAGCCACCTTTTATGTCAATCAGTGTAAAGACACTCTTGTACCTTGTCAGCCTGAGGATCAGTGAGTCTCTGCTGGTCCACACACAAATGGCACACTTTGGACATCAGCTCATATGGGTGAATAAAGAGACGGGAACTGAGCAGGAATGTGAAGATGTACGTCCTCTGCGAATTAAAAAAAAAAAAAAAAAAAAAAAAAAAGATAAATTTTGGTGCAATAATACAAACCATTTATATCTGTTTTTCAATATTCTAAACAAAACTAATGTTGGACAAAGTAATCAAAGTGTTAACTACATAAAAAAATAAAATAAAAAAATTTTATATATGTTTAATATTTTAATATATATATATTTTTTTTTTTTTTTTTTTTTTTTTATTTCTGGAAAATATATGTGGTTAGCTAGACTACAGCTCAAAAGGACAACATTTATTTTAAATAAAGTTTTTATAATGTTACAAAATATGTATCTCTTTATATCAATTTAATGTGTCCTTGTGATTAAAAGTTTTAATTTCTTCTAAAAAAAAAAAAAAAAAAAAAGGTTTGAACAGTTCTGCATATTGCTGACTTTTAAGGAGAGACCGATTGCAAGGCACTTTTGTGGTCTCTGTGTTTTGACATTTAAAAAAAAAATCTGAGATGTAAACTTAAGCATGCATGTGTTTTTAATACTCAAAATCCAATACTGTGAACTGGCTTAATACTTTTGAATCTCTATACACTCACATCAGGATAGTAAGACACCGTAGGGACCAAGTGCTCAATTAGAGCCTCCAAGGACCCTGACACCAGGTTGTTGTCATGGTAATACAGGCCTTCATAGTCCTCTTCCTTTGCCTTATAGAGATTCTTGTTGTAGCCATTAGAGCCATACATTGTTGGAAAGGGTGGCGTCTGAGGCATTTTGTCCTGTTGAAGGATATAAAGAAATATCAGTCTGAGGAGCCTCACCTAAATGCAAACACAATCAAAAACAGACATTGACGCATGAACTAATCCGTTAATGCTGAGCCTCCATCCTCAACTGAAATTTTTGTTTACCTTTGTGTAAAACACAAGGTCCCCAGTATCATTATAGGAAGCTGAGTGGAAAATTACTCTTCCTCGGATGGACGACTCATGGGGATGAATGTGTCGCGATTAATCTCAATGTGCAAACACCTTCTTTGATTGAGCTTGTGAGAATTTGAGTTTAATCTCCATTCGCTGTGTATTTCAGACTCACACTAGCTGGCTCTAATCCACCATAATAGTGGGTTTCACTCACAAACACCAGCAAATTAATCTTCATGGTGCTTTTACCTCACGTGGACATACAAAAGGCTCTTTTAACTACGGGTTGATACAAAAAACACGATGACCTATAAGATCTAGTGCCTCTGAAAAGAAGCATTCTTATTTTCCCCCTCAAAACCAAAACGTGGCCCATTACAGATGAGAGTCCTATGAGTCAGTCAGCATTAGCTAGGGGTGATAAGCAGTAAGCATAAGCAGTCCTTCACCCACACAAAGAGCTCTGGCTCACATTGCATCCCTCCCTCCTACTTCTGTATCTTCCAGGCTTTCATGGAAAGGCAGAAAGTGAGTTTTGCACATGTCAATGCATCACCTAATCACGCGGATGGATCCAGCATGCCAGCATGAGCTTCTGTGCCTTTTCAGAGATCAGCCTGTGACTTTAAGTGAGATTCCTGGACACAGCACATATGGGCCCCTTAATGGAGGCATTCACAGCTACGGCACGGGGTGTCAAGGGACACCCCAAACAATGCACAGCCCCAATGGCCGCCTGCCCATTCAGACCCGCAGGCGTTTGCGTGCCAGAGTTGGACAGGAGTGCACAGGAGGGAGGGGGTGCTGTATGATGAGGTATATTCTCAGCCCAAGGCCCCCCATAGAGACCTCCTACATAAAACCATAGACATTAGCATCAAAATAGAGGCCCAAGAGGTCAAGGCAGCAAATGCCCCCTGTGCATCTGCTTTACCATGTGTTATACCATCTGAGAATGTCAATGAGATAAAAAGAGCGGAAGGCCACATGATGTCAAGAATGATTTTGCGCTCATCACCAGAAATTGACTATTTGTCAAGTCCTATATGAATGATGCCTCTGGGAACCACACACAGTTTTATTCTCTGACTCATATTCTGCAACAGAATTTGCCTGAACTTTCATAAAAATAAACCATTTTTAATAGAGTCCACTTTTGTCTCATTATATGAAAAAAAAGCAGGATCCCCCTGCACATCTGCCCATGCAACACTATTAGTGAAGCCCCCAGGCAACAATGCAAATCTGCTAAAACAGAAAAAGTCAAAGCCCTTTTAAACTCTCTAGGCACACAAACTACTGCTCGACTGAATTCTGTGAGAGATTAAAACAAAGCTGAAGCTGATTAGTAGCAGGGATTCTGGATGTGTTTACTTTTAGGTTGCAGGTGTCAAGTATGGCCGGCCACATGTCCTCTCCGCTGTCCTGCTCAAACAAACACTGAGCACAGCCTTCACCACAGGGGCTGTATAGTGTATAAGCAAACAAAAAGGCCCTTGCTTTCACACGATTTACTGCACTGTTTTTGTCAGAGCTTTTATTTTGGCCACGTAGAATATTTGGCATCCTTGCACAGCTGCATTTTAGATAGTTATGACTGCCAGAAAGCTGAAAATATTCAGTCCCACCCACATGTTGACTGAAGTGTTGATTACTGTGGCTCTAGATCAAAACGGGCTTCCTCAAGCATAAAGCAACACTCAACAAGATAAATAAACGGTCTGATCTTCGGGGTTCCCACACCTTTTGACCAATAAATTTCCCAGATTTTACACTCATTTATCCCTACTGGATTAGGACAAAGTTGATAAAATATAATAAATATTATTCTACATATACTATACACAAACATATATATTGTCATGGAAATGTCTTAAAAAATTCAATATTGTAAGTAAAATACTGAATAAATGGAAAAATACCTTCTTATATAATTTAAATTTAATTTAAAAGTTATATTTCTATTTGTATAATAAATATTCAAATAATAGGAAATTACATTTCAATTTTTACTCACATTATTGAAATTTCCATGATATTTCCATGACTTCTTAAGATCAGTTTTATTGGAAAATTACAATTTTAAAGTTCCTTTATATTTACAGGTTTTCTGTGGCTGCGAGAACCCTGTCTAATGCAAACGTGGAGGTTAAAACAACAAAACCCAAATGCTCTGGACTGTTTTGAAACTGCATCCTTAACAACAGAATGTGTTGTGCTCATTGGCATGTTATTAGGAGCTGTAAAGTTGTTGTGGCTGACTTGACTTTAAAGGTCACTTCATGCTGAATATAAAAACAACCAAGGATCAAGATTCTAACAAATAGGAAGGATTGATGAGGACTGCTGTGATGACCAGAAGAAATGATTCCCACTCACTTTTCTCTTAAAGATCCAAACAAACAAATGTCTGATGTATTCAAGAGACCGGGGCGTAGACCATTAACAGAGGTCTGTGCAAATTCACAAATAACTATAAAAGGATGTTATGAATATTATGAAATGAGGAAATAAACATGTCTGTTCATGGCACTGTAACACACTCCAGTATGACACAACATTGTCTGCTTTCAATAAATTCAGCAAAAGGATCTTGGTCTTTTGGTTTCTGTCAAAGTGGGTTACACATAAGCCTTGGGAAATGAGCACACGTGTGTGTGTGTGTGTGTGTGTGTGTGTGTGTGTGTGTGTGTGTGTGTGTGTGTAAGACGGTGGGGGAAGGGAGCTATAACTTCACTGAAACTACACAAGTGTGTCTGAGTAAATAAAGGGCTTGGCTGGTGATACAGATTAGCAGGGCATAGTGTCCTTCCCAAGTAAAAGCACTTTGAGCTGCCTGCATGACTGGTATCACAGAGGCAAAGTCCAGCCAAATCACAGTGACCTGATGCAGATCAGCATTTCAAAACAGAATCGTATGTCTCAAACACTCTTCTTTCCACAATCTTGGCCAAACAGAACCCTTCTTTTTGATAAAAAAAAAAAAGAAGTACAATATAAACAACACCGATTAATCAAGTAGGTAAGACAATCTGCTTAAGCCCCCAAATAGCTTACTTATTTGATAGTGGGGAAGAATGATCATCTGAAATTAACAAGGGAATACCAGCAAGCAACAACCCTCCAGTTCCCATACCCACCCACCACAAGACCACTACCACAGTAATAAATATGAGAAATGAAAAATGATTTCCCCACTGAAACAAACAATCAACGCTTCCATAAAGCTGCCGTCTTCATCCTGCAGTGGAAACCATCAGTTTAGCACACACCATGTACACTATATTTTTAAGCCAATATACTGTAATTTTATATCATCCTAAACAATAACAGACATAGACATTTGCACAGGACTTTAAGATTTCACTTATCTCAATGTGTTTTATAGACTTGGAACTGCAGTTTTAAAATTCCTTCTTGACTGTGGAAACTAGTATGGATGTAGCTAGAAGTAAATGAACATTCCAGTCATTCAGTGAAATAGTATACTTTAAAGTAGCATATACCACAAAAAACAAAACAAAAAACAAGCAATCATTCATTTCCATGGCATGACGGCTTGGTTGTTTTCTACATTTGTTGTACATTGCATATTGCACTTGTAAGAACTCACACTCAAGACCACCAGCATACAGGTCACATTCACCATGAATAAGGTAACGTTACGGAATATCTGTTGGTAATATATGCAAGTAAATGATTCTGTCTCGCCAATTTATTGACTGACGAACACAGAGCAGGTCGTAAATAAAAAAAAATCTAAATGCATGCAAACCAAGCCGCGTATTGAACGCATCGAGCGCTTCTGTAAACAGTTTGAGATTCTCACCTCGAAAGGCACCGAGACTCCGCTGATCAGCCCTGCAGAAGTTTGGCGATGAATAGATGCGCAAGATAAACCTCCGGACATATAACAACACGCTTCAAAAAATTATTCTCAATACATACAAAACTGAAAAGAAGTCACGCGGCGTATTCCCAGGTCATACGGATACTGACTGTGACACTCAAGCGCATGATCCTTGTAAATATAGCCAGGCAGTACGTGCGACACGTTAATATCTCACGAATCCAAGCAAGTGTGCTACTGATCCACTGAGCGCGCGATTAGTAAATGATAGTAGGCGGCGCTTTGGAATCCAGACAGCCAATCAGCGGACAGCACCAGACACCCGCGTGCATGTCAGAGCGCGCACATCAGTCTACGCTTGAAAACGAAAACATGGGAATTTTACTAAAAGAGAGAGACAACTGAAAGAAGAACTAGGCTAAATGCCCGTGTCAGCGAAAATCCCCTTAAAATAATCTTCATGGTTACTAACAAGTCCATTATATCCTGAAAGATAGCTGTCTTATTTGAATTGAATTGATTTTTTTTTTTTTACCACATTCTGGTCATGTAATGTTTACCTGTATTCTCTATATTTTTAGGTTAAATTAAATCTGTGAAACACACTATATACCCACCCTGTCTCATTGTAGAATTGTTAGTGTGCTATTTTATTTATTCATGATAGTGCATGTCTAAGCAACAATCAGGACACCTGGATTTGGTTTTTCACTGATACTGATCAGAAACCCCACACTAGACACTGCAGCAAATACCTGAAAGAGTTCACGGAGAGGTTTTCCCCCTCATTGCAGGTCAAGGGGCCAGAGCTTGTCACCTCTCTCACCTATATGAGGTGTGCTAAATGAGCTCCAGCCTCCAGGAGCACATTCTAACAACAATGGTATCAATCTGTCTGTCGTTTAAGCTGAAAGAACAAATTGATACCCCTAATAAACTTTTACTCACTCCACGGTTAACCTTATAATGCTTCTGAACATATAACTACACAGTTTCCACAGACCTATAGTTAAAATGACTCACTTGAAGGTAAGGATACTGCAAAAAAAAAATATATATATATATCACAAACTTCATATCTCAAACTCAAAAATCATATTTCATGTCAATGTATTATTTGTTCAGAATCAGTGAAAAAGCAGGATAATGTGTGTGCTAAGGTCCTGAATGTCCTCTCCGGGGGTAATTTGCATTAATGGCTGGCTGAATCCCTTTAACAAATTTATATTTTCATAAATATGTGTTAAAGTATCAAAAGTCTTAAGCAGACAAGCACCTTAAAATCATATTTGATATCAAAGCAGTAAAATAAAAAGCAAGCAGAATAGCACAAATTTGTAAAGCTTTAAAATAAAAGACATGAATGAATCATCTCTAAAATCTGCATTTCAAAAGACTCTTTAAATGTGGCGTGAAAATGGGGATGTTTCTTCATGCCTTTGACAACCATTCTGAATAAAATCTGAATATGGGGAGCATTATGCTTGAAAACAACCATTCGCAGATCTCACATCTTGGCTAACACCTCCACAATGGGCCCACAGTTATGTAACCTCTGTGTATTCAAAGTCATTGTTCATTGTGTAGAGTGTGTGGAGGAGTTCGTAAAGACATGAAGATCTAACAGTTAAGCTCTCTGCAAAAGTTAACACTACTATCAAGAACAAAACACTAACTCAAAAGTTGAAGAGAAACGGCTAAATGTCCATTCAAGTCCAGCCTTTCTCCCCATGAAATACACATGTGAGGTTAGTCAGCAAAGACGGTCTGACCTAGCTTCCCATCTACTCCAGAGGTACTCAAACCCCTGTTTTGTTGTCCTAGATGGGGTATTATGAATGTGAAAAGTAGACACATATAAGAATGATAAGCATGTGATTTCTCAAATCTGGATCCTAATACACATCTATTCTGTGGGGAAAAAAAATGTTCTAGCAGTTGATAAGATGATCAGGCACTGTGAGAAGAACAACAGTATATTAGCTGAAGTTAACCTGAGTGCTAATGTACTGCAGAAACCTTAGTATACAATATGGTTACGTGTGTATGTTAAATCTCCATTAATTGAGGGCAAGGATGTCACAATCAGCTTTGACTTTTGATCTTTGGTGTCCCTCTATTATCATATTGTTTAAAAGTTATTTCATTTCACGAGTGCATTCATTAAAATAGATTTACAACACTCCACATAAGAAATAATTTTATGCCAAATTGGGTGTGATTTTGCCCCTAACTAATCAATATATACAGATTGAGTACCTCTGCAAATCAAGCTGACCCTTTCCAGACATACCAATATCTAACTAAAGATTGACTTACATCATATATGAATTCTGACCCCAATTATTTTTTGCAGGTCAGCTGAGGAAAAGCACTCAGACTCCAGTCCATCAATCGTTGGGAGGAACCAAACTAGCCTCAAATCAGGAATAATTGGTGGCAACCAATCCCAGACAAAGGGCAAAATTAGGTCAGTAAAGTCTTCTACTCCTACTCAATCATCATTCACAGATCCTCATTGGTAACGCACATTTTACGTCAGATGATCACATGCATGGAAAAGTTCAAGCATGGAAACCAATGTGACTCAATGCTCAGAATTAGCTTCCAAATGAGGAACAAGATATGTTTGTTACTTCCTGACATTTAATGTTACCCAAAAAAAAAAAAAAAAAAAAAAAAAAAAAAACTTTGTAAAAATGTCACTGAATAGTTAATTTTCTTATCTCACTCTATATCTCATAAACCTAACTCTGTAGCATTTTTATTATTATTTACTGAATAAATTCAGTTTTATGGTCTGCACTAAACTGGCAATCTTAATCTGTTATTTATTATTACTACAGTATATGTATACTATTATTTACATCATACAAATGTAGTATCACACTCTGAGAATGTTTTAGTGAAAAGGCTTTACCTATTCCTTGAAGTCCAGCTACTTAAACCCAACACTTTTCCTACCTTTTACAAAACATGCTGAGATAGACATGGTCAATTTTACTCAAAGTCTGTATAGACTTGTTCACAAACATACCAGGGAAACCCCAACCGGCAAGTAAAGAATGGCTGAAGTACTTTCCCAGTCTATTTCTCTTAATGGATTCAAGTTTTACTTTACGCTCTGCAAACTGATATAAACCACACAAGTGGATGCCTAACTAAACAAGTCAGTTATAGTCAAATGCAACCTGATGATTAAAACCATATGAAAATATGACTGGATTTGATTTGCCAAGAATGTGGTCCATATATACGTTTCCAGAGTAATGTCTGAAGCACAAATCTTTTCACAGTTGGCCTAGTTCACTGTTTGCGTGAGCCCAAGGAGAGCGCCTGTATGTCTCTGCCTGACAAAACCGCTCACATCCCAGAAACCAAAAAATAGGGCATCTCTAACTGCGAGATGTGACTTTTAAGAAACTCTGATGTGAAGTTCAGTAAATCATCCCCCTAAAAAAGTTCAACAATAACAGTGAAAAAATCCTGTCACAGAGATTTGTGTTTCTTCTGAGGTGACCTCAGCACTGATGGCTTTTCATTAGGATCGCTGCGACAGATAATAACCCACTGAACTCATCCCTGAAGGTCACAAAGATCTCCCCTCCCCTGCCACATGATACAACATGTCACAGATGGAGCAGATAAGATCAAAGGACAGGTGTAACAGCGACCAGAGACTTGGCTCGTATTCTGAGAGAATCAACAATTATTAAAGGGCAAATATTTGTTTCAAGATAATAAAAAATTTATTATATATAAATATATTATATAAAAGTATTGGCCATTAGAGTAAAAATAAATTAGAATTTTATATATATATATATATATACCTGCAATAGATATTTCACATTAAAGACGTTTACGGAAAGTCCACAAGAGAAAATGTACCTGGATGATCCACAGTTGTGGTTTTTTTTTTTTTTTTTTTTATACTTGTTCATGAGTCCCTTGTTTGTCCTGAACAGTTCAACTGCCCGCTGTTCTTCAGAAAAGTCCTTCAGGTCCCACAAATTCTTTGGTTTTCCAGCATGTTTTGTGTATTTGAACCCTTTCCAACAATGACTGTATGATTTTGAGATCCATTTTTTCACACTGAGGACAACTGAGGGACTCATACACAACTATATATATATATAACATTCCATAATTTATATATAATATAAATTTATATGAATTTATATTAGTATATTATTGGATATATATGCATACACACAAGCACAAACAGAACTTTCCACCCAGCAGGTGTGTGGGAGACTGGCTGCCAGCGAAATGAACAGGAAAGCTGAAAATACTCGATGTTCTCTTGGCTCCCACACTCACTGAGGGCCAAAGAACATGATCTCCCACCCATGTATCTCAGGGGTAAACACAATCACATGATAGGGCTCAGACTTTACTGTAGGTTGTTGTATATAAACAATTATACAAACACATCTGGATTACAATGCACACGCTATATTGTTTATGCAGTATGAGTGGTCACACTACTGGGATGCATGCCATGAATTATGCAACATTTTCTTGTCAGTTCTGACACATTACAGCCTTAACTGCTCTTAGCCATCACAACACTAATCACCTTTAGATCTATAAACCCTGAACTACATATAAAAATAAATAAAATAAAATAAAATAAAGGTTATCAAAAACTCAATTAAATAACAAATGACTAAATGGACTCAAATCTCCAAAATAGTCTATAAAAAGTCATATTATGTGCATCCCAGAGAAGAGCTTTTAGAACCATGTTAAGTGCTTTGGGAGGGGTCCTAAAGCATATGAGACAGCAGCTGGAAGACATTGCGTTTGTGCATGTGGAGTGGCATTGATATATGGGAGGAAGGTTAGGAAATGGAGGAAACTAGAAGACAACACCCAGACAAACTCCCTGTGACCCACATACCCTCCCTCTTCCTCCCCCGTCTCCCCTCCACCTTCGGGGTAGAGATGGCTTGAGAGCTGACATTCCATCCCAACCCCCCTCTGTCAAAACAAACAAGAAGACCACCTGAGGAAAAGGAATTGTTTTGTCAAATTTTCAAGGGTCTAATCTTAACCAGTCAGGGGTCCTTCATATTACACTTCAGACTTGGGTACCCAAGACATACATGAGAAACCAATTCTTGATATTCTATTAAAAACTATGTTTTTGTGTATGACACACTATTGCATAGCACTGAGGCATGCAGGAAGTAGTAGTTTTTTGTCCTGCTTATGGGTGTTGTCATTCATCATCAAAGGCCACAAAGATTATTCACTTCATAGAAAATAAATGTTATGTAATTGGGACAAATGTCACAAACATTGCTGTAAGTTGAACTACATCAATCAGCACGTTTACAAATTCAGAATTTGACAATCATCATGCAAACATATTAACCAGTACTAACAGTTACTAAGATTAAGCCAATATTCTGGCTTCTAGAAATATAAACGTGGCTGACATATATACTACCATTTAAAAATTTAGTCAGGTCAGTAAGGCCTTTTATTTTAAAGGAATTGCTTTTATTCAGTTAGAAAGCAATCAAAAGTGACAGTAGGTTTCTATTTCAAATAAATGCTGTTCTTTTGAAGAATCCAAAAGAAAATGTTTGCAGCAATGATATTGTTTATATATGTTTATTTTGAGATGTTTAAGTGTTTTAGAATGTTTTTTGTAGTATTATGTGAAATTTTTGTTGAGCAACGAATCAGTATAATAGAATGATTTCTGAAGGATCATGTGACACTGAAGTAAAAAATATATTCAACTGTTGCCATTTAAAATATATATATATATATATATTATATATATATATATATATATATATATATATATATATATATATATATATATATATATATATATATATATATATAAATATATGGGGGGAAGTCGTGGCCTAATGGTTAGAGAGTCGGGCTCGCAATCCAAGGGTTGTGAGTTCGAGTCTCAAACAGGAATTGTAGGTGGGGGAGTGCATTGCTTCCACCCTCAAAAACTGAGGTGCCCTTAAGAAACTGTCCCCGGGCGCCGCAGCATAAATGGCTGCCCACTGCTCCGGGTGTGTGTTAGTGTTCATGCTCCTAATTTTGGATGGGTTAAAAGCAGAGCACGAATTCCGAGTATGGGTCGCTGGGTCCCCATACTTGGGTCACGTCACTTTCATATATATATATATATATATATATATATATACACACACTCAACTGTTGTATTGTATTGTATATGCCAGTACACTGCAACTCTCCATTCAATCTTATTTTTGTTTTGTCTATTTGAATACAGTTTTAAAACATTTAACAGTGAGAGATTGCTTCCAAAAACATTAAGAAAATTGTAGTGATCCCTAATTTTTGAATAGGTATCAGTGAAAAGTATAGCTGTTGTAAAACTTAAAGGAAGAAAAACTTTTCAAAAACATTAAAAGAAACATCATTGCTTATATTTGTAACATTTTGTTAATGCTCTAGTGTGCTGCTCATGCATATACAGTAAACACAACATGGCCTATAAAAGGGCAGACATTTTCATTAATCAGAAAATAATGTGCATGTAACCATGGTCACTGTCAAATTATAATGAGGTAGCTCACTTATCAGAACATACATTCCACAGAGCATCACCATGAGATTCCACCCACAGATTTCAGAGAATGCTATGGTGGCTAAATGTTGTTGTCAACAGACGCTCATAATGATGTTCCCAGTAAAGGCTCCACCATCCAACAGCTGAACAGTCCCACTTGTGTGTTTGTACTCTTATATTAATTCCACCAATGCAGATGACACTTGCTCAGTCAACTGGCTGCATAGCTGCCATTTCTATTTTTCAAAGTCGTCTACTGGATAATCTCACATTGCTTAGGAATGGTCAGATACGATGTCACTGCCAGAGAATGCAATGACGAGACAAAACAGTTCACCACACACAAACACATAAAAGATAATCTGTTCAGATTACATAAGAACTGTCCCTTTTCATGGCCTTCCAAGTCCACAGACAAGCACCACAGCCCTCGCTTTCAGCCAGAGGCTCCACTGGGCGCTCTGAGGCATGCAGAGGAAAAGTAAAGATGCCATAATTCAGACTATTTATGTAACAGCATGTAGTGATACGCTCAGTTTCCATAAATGTTTCTCTAGGTTGCGTTTGCCTATTCGAACGGGTCACTAGACAGTCTGCTCTGACCCTGCTCACAGCCTTCGCCATCATGCCACCAGTGCCTGAAACAATGCAAGCGCAGATGGCAGACACGCCACGCCAAATGCCACACAAAACAGTCCCAGATGGACCCGGCCATGGATTTATCTGTCTGATAAAAGGGTATGGAAAGATTGCACATTTTGGTGATTCAAAAAATAGCCAAATATCTGTATAGGAACAAACGGCCTTTCCATCATGTCTCACTTCTTACTTCCAGAAAAATTCTCCCTTTGATCTGCTAATGTTCAGACCTGAAAATTGGGACAGGTTACACAAGATCTCCTGAATAGGATGGGAAGTTGGTCTGGATGGGTGCATGAGGCACTTTTTTCCCTTCCTGTTTAACTTTTACAGCCACCATAGATATATGTTTTGGATATGGCTTTTCTTAAAATAGCCATTGAGACAAAGTGATCAGTAAACACAGTTGTTTGCCATCCCACAGAATGGAAGTCTCAGATTAAATGAAATCTCAATAAAAGTTAATTAATCAAAACCTTTCTCTGCAAAATACAAAATACATTTTCCTAACAAGATGGAGTGACAGAAAAACAAAAGCTTTTTATTAGTTCTCATAAAATGTACTCTGACATGTACACGATTCGTATTATATAGCATAGCAGCGTGAAAGTTAATATATGATATTGAATCAAGAGCAGTAAAGTGATGAAAACTCTTCCTGAAATCCAACTCTTAGGAAAATACTGAGCACAGTTCAGCAGCTGTGACGTGACCCTATGACCCAAACACTATGAATCAACGCCCCTGTGAATCCATGTGGATGTTACGGTTTAAAAAAGGATTGTTATAGTGTGATAAACTCTTATGAATTTAAGAAATCCTTTCAGAACAGAAATGTCCTTGTTAGCGATTGTGGGTCCTTGTATTTTTCTGTAAACAGAGTGAATATCTGGTGTTGCCTGTGTGTGCTCATGCTGTTTTCCCGGTGAGGTCAGGTGAGGAGTGAAACGGAAGCTGCACAGCCCATCCCAACCAGAGAGAGCTATCAAAACACACACACACCCTGCCTTTCATAATCTCTCTGCTTTGTAAAACTAAATAAAGTATCTAGGCTCTCTATCTATCTATCTATCTATCTATCTATCTATCTATCTATCTATCATCATTCTTCAAACAACATACATTCAAGTCTATCAACCATATAGCAATTCTCACGCACTTCTGCAAAGGCAACATACACTAAGTAATCCTGACGACCGTACAGTACAGTAAAACACCTGCTTTAAATAAAATCTTTTCACACTTTTCACTTTAATCACCATAACACAAGTTAAAATGACTCAAACTTTTATTTGAGAAAAATATACAAAAAATATACATTATTTACAGTATTTTACAGTAAAAGGTATGCATGTCTTGTTCAACATGGTAATGGTTATGTTACATTATTCACCCATTAAAATAACTAATATTTTTTAAATAAAATCAACTGGACCAAACCACTACACAACCAGGATCTGTATTATATCCATAATTCATATCAGCTATGTAAAATCCTGTTATTGTATAGAACAAGAATCTAAAAGAGGAAGTACCAGTGAGAATGATAACCCAATTTACAGTTAAACACTATTTACGTAGACAGAATCCACAGGTTCAGATTATGCTGAGCACTGATACTACAGCCAAAAGGATTTTGATATTTACTGTATACTTCAGTGAAATGCCTAGAAGCAAGAATAATAGAGCATGTTTAAAATGATTGTCTGCTTAAAGGAAATTCAAAGCCTTTACCATCATGTCGTGTGGAAGTCACATAAAATATTTATTTGCAACAGGTGAATACCGTATGACAGTGACATGTATAGCTCATTATTTATGAATGTGCCACTGGATCTATTCTGATGAAAATGTATGTTTAGTCATCGTGTAACCATTTTGAAACAGCAATGTTTCATCATTATAATCTGTCTCATGTACAACTTTAATCAAGTGATTCTCAATGCTGCAATAAGCCATGATGTAATACACGCATAAACATAAGCTCAAAATGTAGAATCAGGATTAATGCTCACAACAGTGGTGTTCAACATGGTCCGCCAATTACTGTATGAAGTTATGATTAAAACATGCATAAACAAAATGACAATATACTTCAACCAAAGCTAAAGTTAAAAAGGTAAAGATCAGTTTTATTGTACCTCTCACAATGTATTAAGTAAAATGAAAACAAATTGAATATATGCATATGAAGCTGAACACTGAAAAAAATGGCTTTCAAAATTCTCACTCATAAACAGCTAGTAAATTTCACAATTACAAATTTTGAAGTTTAACGACTGAAATAGTATTTTTTTTTTTACATGTATTGCACTCTAGTGCAGAATTTACAGTGAAACATTAATATGTAAGCATCCAAAACAAAGTATGCAAATACATTAATATCAAAGTCAGTGTCAACTTTATTGTCATTTTTAACACAGTTCCTTCAGGAAACAACAGACACACATATAGTAGACAGACACAAGGTCTAAAAAAACAACAGTAAACCTGGACAACAAATACAGCAAACGGTGTCACAAGGTGCACACAATAAAAAAACAGAATTGACAAGTAGATCATGTTAATAATATAATATGGTACTACAACACTGCCTATTCTGTCTCCCTTTATTCATAGGGTCTCAAGGCCTTAAAAATATACATGCCTATAATTTTACATATAACAATATAATGATTACCATTCTGTATCATGCATGATGGCTGTATGCCAGCTTGTTTGCCTGTCAGTTAGGTGCTTTTATCCAAAGCAAAGTAAAGTAACCTGCTTTTAAGGATTGTTCCCCATGAAAACTGGGCTCCTTGCTGAAAGCACAACGTTGACCGAGAGCTTTCAAAGCCCACCTCTGCCTGGGACGCAAACCCCTGCTTTTGTGCTGTCAGTCAAGAAACGTCCACTAGTGCACCTTCTCATGTTCACTTTCTTCTCAGCATGGTTGTCTGTACGACTTCACTTCAAAAACCAAGAGAGGCAGCTTGCTGATATGTCTATCTGTAATAAAAACTGTAAGAAGGGAGGAAAGCATGTATTTCACAGCTGTTGAAGTCATTACAAGATGCACTGACATATCAGTCAGCGCTGTATATTGCTCTGTCCTTTCTGGATAAACATTATACTTTTTTTGCCATTAGAGTGCACATTGACCATGCAGCTGGTGAGTAAAATATAATGGTGGGTAACGGTGGTGACAGCTGCTTGAGGAGGGTACAAATGGACCGACACGTTCATGAGCATGCCGCTGTTTTGACTAATGGTTATTTCTTTAATAAACGTCACTGTTCATTGTTAAATAAAATATTTAGAATAGATTTCACGGATCACATCTATAATGTAAATATTAATTATCTTTATGCTGACTAGTGTGCCTATCCAGTAAGTGATTTTTTTACTTCACATGAATATGACACCATTCTGGATTCATAATGCTAGAAAATTACAGGATACATTTCAAGTAATTACAGTAATTCCCTGTAATGCTACTTCAATATCCATCCAGGGATGAATTCCTTTAAAAGCATTTATGTAACATAGTATGAATGATATTTTTATGAAAAATACTGGGAACCTCATGCTGATCATGTTAATTAATTCTAAGGGGAACACTGTAAAAAGTCCCTAAACTTCCTATTTCTTTCATCCAAAGGAAACTGTCACGAAAGTGACTCTGGGTTGTACATGATCAGTCACGATAGTGCTTTTTGCAAATCCTCAGTAAATAAATAAGTAAATAAACTACTCCTCAGGAAATCAAAAGTAAAAAAAATATATATTTTATGATGTTAAAGATTTATAATAAGCACTGGAATAGTTCTCATGCTTTAGTGATGATGCAGAATCATCGGCTAGATCATCATGACTTTCTGAGGAGCTTTTATGTTGGGATCAGAACTTTTTCAATGCCAGGCAACTGAATGCTTAATATTTGTCTGATGATTAAACTGACATCTCCTTTTGTCTATGTCTATTTTTTGCTGTGGTTTTATTAACAGTTCCCAGTGGCGACCACACTCTGTGTTCAGCCGCTTCCTGTTGGGTAACGTTTCTATGACAGTTGTTTACTGAGCAACATTCAGACACTGTTTTATATGCTCATCCACAATACAATGTAACAATATGAACTGATAAAATGATCTGAGATCAGTCTTGAAGAACAACATAAGTTCTGTTGATTGATAAGAAAATCTGTAGAGGTAAGCGTTTAAATGACACTTTGTCATGGCTCAGATGAGAGTACTCTTACATAACAGTGTATTTTGCTTGTACAGAAAAAAAACACTTGCTTACATAACTAATATTATTCGAAACCAATAACAAATAAGGGTATCTATATAGCAAAGGCAAACTCATTTAAAATCTAGTTTAAGTTTAAAACGTGCCAAATTGTTTCAAATCTACTCTTTGGCAGTTTATAAGTAAAGATTCTGCATGACCATATTTTAGATTCCTTAATCTTACCTCATATCTAAACTTAACCAATTACCTTACTAACTGTTAATAAGAACACACACGTCTAAAAAAACAAAACAAAAACAAAGTGAATCTAAAAATAAACAGCCCAAGTATATCAGCCTCTCTGGCTGTTGCTGAATGAGTCAGATTTGATGAACATTTACATATTTTTGTCAATATTCAGCAGTTAATGTCCACTCAACAGAATAATGTCTGTCTTTAAAACAGACACTCTACTTTCACTCCCTGAGAACATGTTTTAGCTTCATTCTGTGGCACCCTTTGACAGACTAGACTGATCTAATATTGACTAGATTGATCTAATATACAGTACCTAAGTAGCATTTTAGAGCTCAGAATTTGTTTTTAGAGTTCAGCAACAATATGGAAAGAAATATCAAATAGAGTTACAAAGAAAATCTACTTTTTACTGTGACAGCTTTTAAACCCATAACTGTGGCCTTCTGCTGAACTTTCCCAAATTGCATCAGCACACCAAACCTGTAGAGACAGACAAGAAAGTCTGACAGTGCCGCTTGACTCAAAGTCTTAAGCACGTCAATCAAACTCGTCAGGGAGAAGGAGAAAGAAGAAAGGATGTTTTCTCATCTATACCGTAACCAGCAAGATTATGTGGCATGGAACCCATGAGAATTATTTCCACATATCAGAAATCCAATAAATCTCTCACAAATTTAGCAGTTGGTGGGTGAAAGAGTTTCTAAGCCAGCGGCTACCTATTGGATTCAAAGGGTTGATTCGCTATGATGTAACTGGATATGAGCTCATTATGAGTCAGACAGACAGAGAGGATTGAAGAGAAGCGTGTATACGCTTCAGTAGGCTTGAAGACAAAGTCCTTGCTCACACACACACACACTTGACAGTAATCGTTTTTGAGTCTCCCCCTTCTCTCATCTGTTGCCATTCAGACAGCAGTAAAAGCTGTGCAAGTGTCCCCAGTGAGACCTCGAGAAACACTCAAAGTCAAGAGGAAAAACACCCAGCTAAATCCACTGGAGATATTCAGGATTCTCTCCCAACAAAAAGACTGAATTCCAGACACAGCAGTGCTCATACAAGCACCAGAGGTTCATTTGTGCCTGTATGTTCAGTATTTGGGTAATTATACTATTATATATGTTCATGTAAACTTCCAGAATGGTCCCTCTTACCTGGTTGTAAATCAGTGTATTTCAACCTTTCTGTCATATTCTCCTAAGACCCAACAATTTCCCTTAGTTTTCTGCAGAGAGCATTTGGTTGTTAAATGTTTGTGTAATTTATTTGACAATGACAACTTCTAACTTCCTCCCTGAAAAAACCTGACTTCAATATGCTCAATATATTAAATATTATGAATAGAATCAAGTTAGTAATATTAAGTCAGAAAGTAACAATAATTAACTAACTCACTGAGCACATAAATTCAGTGTATTCCACTTTAATATATGCATATATTTAGTTTTCTTTTCTTAAAAACAATCTGAAAGCAATCCTGAGATTAATCCACATCATTTATTATTCTCTAATTCCTACTGAATCTATTTGAATACATTTTTACCGTTTTAAGAAAGCAAAATATTTCTGGAACCATGCTTCGGCTCCCCTGTTGTGAATCACTTCTGAAACATTCCTAAAAATCTGCTCTCTGTATTTAAGTACTTTATGTTGAAATACCTATGGATGCAGTCCTAGATTTCATTTACATTAATAATGTAATTTGTCAATCACTTGACAGTGAGAGTCACTTCGTGGCGGGTGTAGAGTGAAAGGCACACTCCAATGAGTCAAAGTCACTCAACACCCCCTCCAACCACACAGTCATCCTCCTCTCATCATTTCTGTCTTCTCTCTGTCCTACTCTGCCTCTCAGCACCATTAGTCACAGTGTTGAGAGCGCAGTCGGCCCCTGCACCTGTTCTCTCCCGTCCTCACTCACACACCCGAGGGAAATATTATTGCCCCGGGAAGAGTCGTCTGCTTGACTGCTCTCTCTTTATCACACACTGACACACTCATGCATGTAGAAAAGTCCTACTACATACCTAAGGTTTTAGCATTCATTTTTAGCAATCCTTTATTTTTTCAGACTTTCGCATATGGACAGAATAACTGTCTGGCCTCTGATTTGTAGCATGTATAAAATGACAACCTCATGAGACACATGTGCACCATTACCTTCCTCTCCTTGGCTTCAAACATCAATTTATGTGGTCACAGTCAGTTTAATGCAATTGAAACGGACACCTTTTATTACTACCCATAATCCTTTGTGGCACATGTGTGCCTTTCATTCAAACTGGGAGGGTTTTTTCCATATTATTCGAGGAATATAAAGAAAATATGTCTTTGAGTCTCATCTTAAAAGGGCAAAAATAAATTGCACTGGTTATGCTCTGTTAAATTTTTTTTGGCAAAATAAAAACAAATCTATTACTCCGATGATGACTAAACAACATCTTCTCACTCTCTTCTCTGAGAAAGCGTGCGTTTCAACTGTCATGGTTTGCATCTTCAGTTAGCAGTGAACAAATTAGGCAAACAATTACCTATTTATGAGAGCAAACTTTTTATATATATATTAATTTATTTATTTATTTTTAAGTTTTAAAGATTGACTGAACTGTGAATCCTCCAGCTCTGGTTCAAAGCTGATCAAAACTGTTATTAAATGGGTTCCTACACATGCATAAACATCTCCCATGCTATATTTAAAGCTTGATCTCCATTTAAGATTAGCTTCTAATTACCTCATTATGTTTATCATTTAAAGTTTTCCCATGCAACACATTCAAGTCAAACTTAATTTACTCTGTTCTCAAACACAAATGAGCAGTTCAGAGCCTCATTTGTGCACTTCAAACTGAGCATCATATTTCACACATAAGTCATATTTTATCACACATACAGGCCTTCACTATATCTACCAGTGCTTCCATGCAAACATCACTCAATATCTTAGTAGACATTTTATTGGGTGGATGGATGTTTAATCACACCACCACCGCATTCACACATTTGGTCTCAATTCACGAAAATGAGGAAAAACAAGATGCAACATGAATATAAATGATGCGGTATGTAGCAAAGAAATAAAATTATTATACTAGAGAATATTTTAATACCCTTACTAACACTATTGTGTTACTATATGATTTTTTATTTATTTTTGGTGGCATAATCATACAAACAATTTTTTTTATATATATTTAATGTATACATATGACTATAACATAGTTGAGGCAAAAGGTTTATGATAAAGAGCTAATTTGTTGTTTCACAACACAAATCCTAAAATGCTTAACAGATAATTAGTAAATATATATTCACATAGCTAGAAATCTGAGATAATGTGTTGGCAGTGTGTACACAACCACCCTATAATGATAAAAATCCACCCAATGGTTTTTATTTTAATCCACTAAAACCTTTACCCCTGTCTCAAATCATGCCAATCTCAGATCCCTGTCTTTGTGATGTCACAGAGACAGGCCCTGCCCACGATAGTTTGATTGACAGTGGCATTTCAGCACACACTGGACTGGCATCTTACCTTAGACCCGCCCTGAGTGAGCTGTGAACATTGTGCCATTGTTTCACTGCCGGAGCAGATGTACACAAGAATGTCTCCGAAGTGATTGAGGTGTTTTGTTGTTGGATGTAATAATGAACATAGCAGTCGTCATTTACTCCCGACATCTGAGCTGCTGAAGACGCAGTGGATTAGATTTGTTTCTGAAGGGAATGCGCACCAGATCTGCCTAAATGTGATTATGTTTGTGCGAATCATTTGTGGTCCTTTACCTACAGGAAGAGTGAGTATAGTCTTTGCAAATCTCCTTTCCTAATAATGAAGTTTCACGATGAATGCGGCTAAAGTAAACAGTCCCTCAGAGAGCGGCTGGGAAGAAAGGGGCGGGGTCAGCAGAGCTCATTACCATTGAAAGGAAATTGCTACAAAACAGCTTGCTCTGAAAAGAGCTGTTTTTGACAGGGTAAACAGGGTGTTTTTTTTACACTACCACTGAGAAATTTTAACCAAACTATGTTACAGACTTTTCATTAAGACCCTAGAGAATCATATCAACTTGTGGAAAATGGGCATCCGATGACCCCTTTAAGGAATGAGAAAATTACAAAAAATTTTAATAGATCCAAAGTGCACATTTCCATACAGGTCAGCTTTTCATAACCACAGGAGAAGAAAGTGATTATCTGCTGCTGCAGACTTACAGTTTGTCTTTGAAAGGTTTGTAAACATGAAGCAATTAAAGGCAACACATGCATGCAAATTTGAAGCCTATTATCCTGTTGAACAATTTAACAAATGACTTAACATATCTAATCTCACCTTGAAGAAAAATTCTTAGCTTGCCACAGGCTATGGTACAGCATGAATAAACCATATTTCTCTATTTACTCAAAAGAAAAGGGCAACGAATCTAAAAAAAAAAAAAAAAAAAAAGAAATCTTTAATAATTCCTTCAGGAAAAGCATACCGTTTCTGTCTACTCTAAAGCTCACACTGCTTAGTAAAGTAAATCCATAGCTCAGTTTATCTTCTTTAATACACAATGTTGCCAATAATCAGGTAAATTATTCATAAATAAACCCTCTACTTGCATTTTTGCTTTGTTAAAAGGGATTTCCTGTGATACAAGAAGTTCATCTAAAAGTGTATCCAGATTGAGTAAAATTTGAATCGTGAAAAATTCTTTTCTCCCCACAATACAGAAATGTATGCAATAAATGGCATGTCCTGAGGTTTCCAATCAGCTGATTTACAGTTAAATTTGGTTGACTTCATTATTTACAACACGATTCTCTAAGAATTAGGAGAAAGAGGAAATGGAAAGAAAATGTGGGGATTTCACAACGGTGAGGTAACTAGTTCTCTCTGTGAAACAGTGTAATCGGACACATGACAGCTATTAAATGAAAGCAGGTGCCTTAAAAACTACAGTGAGTGGGTGTGAGGGGTTTTCCTGAGAGTTTATAGTACTGATGTGCCACAAGTGAATCTGATGGACATGTTAAAGTCATCAGGTGAAAGCAGGCAGTGAATTCCACATCATTATCATTTAAAACTTTCAGTCCTTTCAGTTAAACTTTCTTTTAGAATACAGTTAGAATACAGTCCAAACAAGAGTACACAGATTTATCAAGTATGGCATCAATAGAAAAACCTGCCAGTAATAAAACCAACTGCTTTGTCAAACAGCCACCTATATAAAGGAACCTACTAAAAAACATAGCCATATCTGCTTGAGTCTGGAGCAATACAGCTATTATGCTGAGGGAAGTGATGATTGTCTGGGGACAGCATCTAAATGGCATGCAGAAGGCCAGGGTACACATCCTCCATGAACTTCAGTGAAGCAGCTGATAACAACTATTTGGATACTTTATTGTCAAAGTCATTGTAAACACTGCTCAGCAAAGTTACATTAGTTTTGAAATTAGCTCTGCCATCAACTGTTTGGCACCATGTTTAACGTTTTGTTAATGCAACGAAATTAATATATTCTTGAGTGCGGTTTAAGTGTCTAAATACTTTTTGAGGCCACTGTAAGTGGAAAGTAACTACAAAGATTTGGTGAAATTTGGTGCATTGTTCTTTCACTTTGACCAGTATAAAATTGCTCTTGATCATTGTTGCATTGAAAACAATTCTGGGCCTCAGGTACATTGATGCAAGATAACCCTTTAGATTTACTTAATCCTCTTAAAATGGTATCGTGGCCACTGTTATTTCTAAGCCAGGTCCATAAGCCCAAATTATTTCCTTCTGAATTGTTGAATGGAAGTGGGAAGAGCTTGGAGGCATGCAAATAACAACATTACAAAGAGCAATTTGAGCAGCCATGAAAGACTGAAAGATAATGTGTGTCAGACACAATCACACTGCACACAGATTCAATGAGATGTGTAATGGTTACATTCTTACAGATGTTCCTTACGTAAAAGCCATTTCACACAAGGTTAAGAGTGCTGCTTGGATGAAAATTGAGAAATTTCCAGACAAGTATAACTGTAATTTTTGCTTTTATGACACATCTAAAAAGTAGGCTGAAATTCATGTCAAATATATTTCAGTCTACGCCAATGAACAGTTTGAAAGACAAGAAAATAAAACAAATGTGGTCATAAGACGTAAACAAATAGTAGTAAAACGTAAAAATATAGGTGCACAAGGTATTTTTAAATCCGATTGAGATTTAAGTGTTTAAATGCTTCATTTTTTCCTTCTTGAATCCCTTTCCAATCCGATCAGACAGAGCTCAGTTGAGTTGTTTACATGAAGGCTTTTCAATCGAGAGCCATCAATTTGATTACTAATGGAACATTTTGTTGCATGTAAACATAGAGGACATTGTACAGCTTGGATTAAAACAGCAGCCAAATGTATAAATGTTTTTTTGTCTTTAAAATATCTTCAGAATCGCAGAACAACTAGATCAAGTTAAGCACTGGATCGTGTCAATGGCTTTACATGTACAAAACATTCCTGTACACTTTATTTATCCATTCACTGGTCTCCTGACCTTCATTCTGTTTTCATACTTTGAACAAAGATAAAAAAATTCTTGAAGATGCACTGCGTCAGTGTTCTAGGTTATTAAATACAAAAGGTTGTTTGTTATTACAGTTCAAACAAGAGAAATTCATCTTAGGAGGACCCGGGTGCTGTGGTAGCCCATCCGTAACACGGGAATAATGCAGCCAGTATAAAAGCGCTGAGTCAGTTAGTCATCAAAGCAGCCTTTCTTTGGAAGACAAACATCCTCAGAGGAAGGTCACTCATCCCCCCCAATTGTATGAAGGCTGTGGGCCAAAGTGAACACTGCATTGTGTCTGAAAAAACATTGTTAATGATAAAGAGCACATGTTATCTGCAAACAACATAGAAAATGGTACGTCAAGTACAGGCATTGGAATTAAACCATATATGACACCTCCTTCGTAAAAAGCCAAACACCTTATGAGCCTGAGAAAGACTTGTTTGCTTTCCTTGCTCACAGTGTATTACAGTGTGCTGAAGCACCAGATGGTACATTTGATATTCAAGTACCTCATTCTGCCAGCAAAAAATCTGAAGCAGGCGCATACAAGTGGGTATAGGTTATTCATGCACATATACCCTTGACCACCTCTCTATTCAACTTCCATGAAGCTTACCACAGGAATGTTCACATATTCACTCTGAGAACTAAAGAATCCTGTCTGAAAGAAGAAGAGGGTGAAGATGAGAGTTGCTCTAGAAAAATGCTTCTCAACTGGCATCAAAAGCAATATTCTTCTGAGATCAAGAGGCAACTATTTTTTAATAATACATTTAACAAACAATGTAGTTCAAAAAGTTTGGTGTCAGTAATATATATATTTTTTAAGAAATTAATACTTTTATTCATTAAGGACACATTTAATTGATCAAAAGTGACAGTAAAGATATTTATGTGGTTATAAAAGATTTGAAATAAGTCTTGTTCTTTTGAGCTTATTATCCTAAAAAAATGCATCATGGTTTCCACAAAACTATTAAGCAGCACAACTGTTTTCAACATTGATAATAATAAGAAATGTTATGTTTATTGAGCACAAAATCAGCATATTAGAATGATTTCTGAAGGATCATGTGACTCTGAAGACTGTAGTAATGGCTGCTGAAAATTCAACTTTGCCATCAAGGGAATAAATGAAACTTAAATATATATATTAAAAAAGAAAACAATTATTTTATATTGTAATAATATTTCACAATTTTACTGTTTCTATTGTATTTTGATACAATAAGAGACTTCTTTCAAAAATAGTAAAGATATATATATATATATATATATATATTAATTATTTATAAATATGTGACATTATCATTTATCACCAAAGAAGTTAGTAGGTCTTGTAATTTGGCTAGCTTCTACCAAGTGTTTTTTTTTTGTGATAAACTTTTTATTTTTATATAAACAAAATAACATCCATTCAAACAAACAGGGAAGGGGGAGCAACAAACATATTATCAATAATTTACAATCTGAAAGAGAGAGAAAAAACAATTATATGGTCATTCCTTTATATAGTCCAAAATGTCAGAAGAAAAACATTGCCATGCATCAATGGTACTAGGTTTATCCTTGTTAATTCATGCTGTTGTACATTCACAGATTACTATCTTAAGGAGGCCATGAATCCAAAATGTTTTTGCACACGTGTGGAGTAAACCAAGTGGTGATTTTTAACAAAACAACAATAAAAGATATGGGAACAATATTCTCTCATAAAGTTATCCTAATTATGTACTATTATGTGGTTAATTCCATCTTGTGTTCCCCCCGTGCATCAGAACAGACTTCTGATTTTAGGCCATGATCCAGCAGTTGAGAAGCACTGTAGACCAAATGACAAGCTTAATAACAATCCTGACTCGTTACATAATGCATCATCGTTAGATTGTCCGACTGGCATTGCATCCGTTGGCAGTAAACCAGAGCCTGGCAGACTCCATGATAATCCTGGATTTCTCCGAACATTAAGCTGACATATATGTGCACTTACTACAGAAAACAAACCTATTTGACAAATACATCATTAAAAAAAGTATTCTCAAAATGTTTCATTATATATATTGCCCATTTATCCAATTGCTGATGGTGACTGGTAATGTGATCAAATCTGCTATCTGGATTTATCATACGTTTTATACAAGTTGCTTTGCATTAGTATGGGGAAAACAGGCCTCTGCATGATGTTGACTGTTTTGAACATGAAATGTGTCTCTCTGTCTGTCTGTCCATACCAAAAAAAATTAAATTAAATAAAAATAACATGCATTGGGTAAATACATGAAAAAAATTCATAATAAAGAGACAAAAATGTTGAAATTAATAGATACTAAGTAATAGTTCTAAGATACAAGTCAAAATTAAGACACAAAAAGTGGTCATAACTTTAACTTTTTCATGTCATAATTCAGATCTTTTTAAATCTCATAATTGTGAATTAGTACCTCAATTTGACTAATGTCATGATTATGAATTTTTGTCAATTACAATTCAAGAAGCCAGTTTTTTTTCTCTTGTAGCAGAAGTGAACTACCATAATTGTGTCTCAAAGCAGATATGAAGCTCTCACCAACATGCAGCACATTCACACAAACATACACATACATGATTTACAATAATATGAGAAATCCAGATCTTTTCAACATGAGTAAAACATCTCAATTTAAACTAAAATAAGCCTAGAAAACACAGAGGTCTTATTAATGATGCAGCGTCATCTAAAAATGATTTCTCCTCGTTTGAAGAATCACTTTCATTTCAAAGGGTGCATGTGGGCATAAAAGCTTTTGCTGTTGCCATAGCAATGCAGTCAGCTGCATGAAATCAAATAAACGCTTCTGACATTAGCTACTGCTGACCTAGAAAAACCTAGTGAATATGCAGACCCACAAAGCATCAATACCAATAGCTCACGAAAAAAAAGAAATAACACAGACACACACACACACACATCAAACAACCCAAGGTTTAAAACACATATGGATATGCTTTAAAAAAAAAAAGTGTGCCATCTTGAGATTTGTCAAAGTATAATAAAAGATAACTGCCTAATGTTTGTAATTTGTATTAAAGAAGGATAGTTATCCTTCTTGTAGAGCTTGTAAGACTCTCTCCAACTTCCCTGTCATGCTGCTAAAGTTGCTCAGCTCATTATGTTGGAGGTCGCTACTGTATTATTCAGATGGTTCCATGAGTGGATGTGTTCTAAATATAAAGTTTGTCCTTAACTGGTCCAGTGAATCAGACACCTCCCCCTCAAAACTCCAAAAAACTGATTAAAATTCCAGAGCTCCAACTGAGCTGTCCTGCCACTGTCATGAGACACCAACCTAGATTAACAACCTCAGGCATCTAGTCAATCATCAGTCAAATGTTCATGATACACTAATGGAACACAAATTCTCTTACTTCTAAAGCACTTGCTATGACCACTGTGCATGTCTCTTTTGTGCTGTAAATATTATATATAAAAAGGTTCATTTAGACAGTCACTTGTTTTGTTCCTGAATAAATCTGTTTTTTTGTACAAATGTTGTAATTGTTGTAATAAATAAAACTCACAGCTAAAATCATTTGAAATCCATGTTGTCTATAATATGCTACAGAGCCAAATCTCCTACAGTCACATGTACTGGTGAATATAAGGTCACCAGTACAAGGCCAAAGACAAACATTCTAAAGATGAGTATTTTTTATAACAAACCTCCCATGATCTGCTTTCATTCCTATAGCAAAGAGATCATGCGTTGCAGCAGAGAAGGTGGATGAGAGATTGGACTAATATAAGTTTGCAGAGAATAAAACCACTGCAAAAAATCAATTTGGCTTTGGCACACTGTAATTGTTTTAATCCTTAAAGCTCATCTCATTTGGAGTTAAGCCTTCTGCACTGATCTCATGTGTCGACTGGCTCTGGTGCACAGTCCCGTGGAGAAAGCCATTGTTCGACACGCATATGTTAGCATTATATTAGGCCTTGATCCTCCTGTGTGTCTGTGGGCAAGCTAGATTCTCCCAGGTTTCATTAGGCAGAGAAAGCATGTGTGCTGCCCAAAACTTTGCTAAATACAATATGATCTCCAACTGTTAGTATCCTCAGGATTGAGGGAGAGTTGGCCCTGCACAGCTAAACATAAACTTAACTGAATGTCAACCACTTGAATATTAAATACTAATTTGCAGTACTTAATTAATAAATTGAGTTTTTAATAAATTAAGTTCTACAAAAAAAGATTAGCCCTCATAAGAAAAATGCAGGCAAATTTTGAAAAAATTAATAAAAAGCATTTGTAAATACTACACACAAGAGAGGGGCAAATTAAATTTTTCATTTGCATCCTGTACTACTCCTGGCCTTGATCATTACACATAAATGACAGATCAGTGAAGAATAACACAACCCACCATAGGGCAAGTAAGTGGCAACATGACAAAATATTCTGACAAATTGATTATTTCTGTTGAATGAAGGATGTAGCTGCTTTTTTCTCATGCACTTGGCTCCATAAGCAACTAAATAAGTCATTTGCTACTTGGCAAGCTTTGCATTCCTCCTCCTGATTCTGTATCAGCTCTATCTGATATGTTTAATTTGTCAAGAAAATGTTGAGGCATGGTACAGATTATTGAAACTGGATGACAAACAATAAAGGAAATGGGCAACTTTTGTCTAGAGCAAAACGATTGTCTTCATTTCAAAGGTCAAACACAAATTTTGGGGTTTACAGAAATAAGTATGAAAAGCTACATTATCCGTGAGAGCAAAAACAGCAGGTCCCTTTCGATTCTACACTCGTACTGTGTCATAAGCCATTTAGGCTAAGGGGAAAGGTCCTTTTTCCTTTCGATTCTACACTCGTACTGTGTTTTTAGATCACGCAGTGAAACTGCAAGAAACAAACCAATGGTGGCGCGGCAGAGCCAATGGTCGGTTTTGCTTTTTGGGTCCTTGGGCCCTTGGTGTTAGTTTAAGTACCCTACACGTTCTCAGGCCCCTTGGTGCCTGAACTGTAGGAGGTCAGCAAGATGACTGATGTAACTACATCCCCGGTTGGTCTGGGATACTTTACGTATTCATTACAAGCCCTTCTCAGTGCTCTGGGCAAATACCCGGATACCAATCCTTCCATCCTTCCTGATAGCACGGCGTGATTGTATTGTCCCTGTAGCATCTTAGCCTAAACGGGTTATGACGCAGTATGAGTGTAGTATCAAAAGGGAACGTACTCAGTTACTAACGTAACCTTGGTTCCCTTAGATACGGAACGAGTACTGCGTACTTTGCCGTGCTATACGCAAGGACACCTCATGTCGTCACTTCAGTCGAATTAAATCAGTTTGCCTGGGTGAGACGGCCGCTTATATAGCCCGATGCCCCGCCCCTTTTGGCTGGCTCGGGCGGGCTTGCTCACCATAGGCTCACGCAGCTCTGCCGCACCGCCATTGGTTTGTTTCTATCGAACTCCACAAACCAATGGTCGTGCAGTTTCACTGCGTGACTGAAAAAGGCTTCAGAAATTGGAGAAAAATGACTTTTCCCTGTAGCGTCTTAGCCTAAATGGCTTATGACGAGTACGTTTTGTTGCAATGTTTAGATGTTTGGTGCAGAATCAAACATGCAGAGGAATGTGTCAATACCATATTTGATCTAATACATATTTTCTTCTTCAAACATTCAGAATAAAGACCATATGATTTGCTTACTGCATTGTGATCCCCCAGCGGTTTTTCAATCAGTGTTCCAAATATGGTAGGCTGCAAAAGAAAGTAGAAAATCAATTAATCAATACAGGAACACAAAAATTGACACACAGGTCATGTGGAAACTGTAGCAAGTTTAAGTTTCCTTCCACATTAAATGAGGATGCATAAATATCACATGATGGTTGTCATGATCACAGGTCATTCAGATGGCTCACAGATATGCCAGATTCAAAGCTGATACAAAGTCATTAGACAAAGTCAGTTACTTCAAACTCAAGTTACATAAGGGCTCAAACGGCACCCAAACCAGTTACATAGCATTAGAAAAGCTTTGAAAACAGAATACGACACAATCACACTATTCACATTCAATTATTTACACAACATTTTCAGGATATTAAAGCTTCAAGATTGTTGATCATTGCATTATTATTTGCCTTTAACTGAGCTTTGCATAATGATTTATTAAATCATATTTTGCAAACCACAGAAGTATTTTTACTGCACACCCAATATACATCAGAACAATATTATGGACCCTGTCCTACTATCCATATCACTTCCAATGCTTAGAATGTGTCAAGATATTTACACACGACATATTCAAAAAGTGACATGGACTCAATGATAAAACTGAGAAGAGAGATGCTGGAAATTCAATATGTGAATGCTTTGTTTTATCAGCTTTATTGGTCCATTGCATAAATAAGCAACCATTATAGCCCAACATCAACCTTTGAGAGAATAATTAATAAATCAGACTGATTTATTAGTGTTACAGATTTCAGTTACTGCAGTGATTAATTTACTAGTACAAAATGTAGTAAAATAAGAATACGATGCTTTGACTCGAACAACCTTGGTGATATTTAATGAATACAGTTTAGGAAAAATGACCATAATAAAAGAGTAGAATTCATTACTCGTGTGAGCAGGTATCTATGTCAAGATGAATGGAAATTGTGTGACTGTAATATAGACATAGGAGAAAGAGCAGCTTGTTTGGCTAATTAAAGTCTAGACCTTCAAATAACAAATTTGAGGCAACATGGCGGAAAGCATCTCGCCCTACAAGTCCATCGGTCAGTGATCCAAAGCAATTAACAAAACAACAGTGCTGCGTTACAGCACCCGGTGGCTCTGGCAGAGAATGAGAAAATGACAGAATAGGCAGGAAAGCAAGTCATGCATGTAATTAAAAGCATTCCACTAATACAATAGCTGGAATTATAATGGACTACACTAACACTCCTTCTTCCCCTGCAAACGACTTGAGTTGCAAGTCCTGTCTTGCATTTATTGTAGTTGGCTGGGTCAGAAAGGTAATCCATGTTGACTTAATCGGAAGGATGTTTGGAGTTTGGCACAGCTGGAAAGAATGTGATCTCATGGATAAACTGAGGGCTGGATCATTCATCGGCTTATTAATTATAATCTGTCTTCAGTCCCACATCCTGTTTTTAATACCATGTTGTCAAGATCAGGATGAATGGTAACACTTTACAACAAGGTTATCATTAGTTAATGCAATAACTAACATGAAATAACAAGTGTCAACTTTCGCAGCACTTGACATCTATATATACTAATAAAATAAAGCTAAAAAGTCATAAATAAATAGATATATACATATATCTCTATCTACCTATCTATCTATCTATCTATCTAGTATATTTATAATATAACATTAACCTAGAACAATATATACTGTAAAAAATATGGTTGATTATATCATGATGCCTAAAGTATTAACTAATGTTAACACATTGAGTGTTACTGTAAAGTGTTAACAAAAGCATCAGGGACTTTAATTTCAAGCCACCATGCTTCTTAATAATAGAGGACTTGGCTTTAACACATTGTGTTTGCTTCAACAACTGCCAAGCATGTCCAGGGCTGCTCTAAGCCAAGATTCAAGTTTTCCGGTAATCTTCATGATCTTCAACCATGCAAACAACACGGTCTGAAGGGCAAAACAGGAACCCGCCGTCCTCAGGTGCTAGGAACCAGACATTTCACACACAGTTTGCTCATTGGAACATCAGTCCCTGGCACTGAAGGAGCCAAACAGTGTCTACTGAGGTTTTAGCTTTAATGGAAACACTGGGGGAATCCATGCTGCTGCCACAGGTGCACCAGACCCCTCTAATCACACAGATGATTGCCTCTTCTGTCACACTGACGTCTGTGTGAAAAACAGATGCTCACCTACACGTTATCTCAGGAAACTGCACTCCCTATAATTCAAGAATCAACTATTAACTCTGCAAATATAGTGACAAGCAAGACAAGCATATGAAATCATCATCCTTCGACTGCCATTTAAACTGTCAAAGCATAAACTCAACTCATCAGGTTGATTACAAGCTCCTTCTGTGTGTTTTAAATAAATGATTGACTGCTTTTAACAATGTGATACTTGAACAAGCTTAGTGAGCTCGAGTGAAATGTATACTTTGTGAATGGAATTAACCATAGAAAGGGTAAAGGGTCAAAGAAAGATTTCTCAAATGAATGGATCTCCAGTTTATTTTAGATTTAGACTTTAGACAGACAGGTCTGAATCAATCCACAGCATTGACTTATAAATCTCTGTCTGAAAGCAGACAGTTGAAGGATGTCTGGCAGGTTTGAAAGTTGTCGATTAGTCATCCTGACGTGTTGTGTCTCTTCTGGGATTCATTCATCAATTCACATCGCAATCGTGCTACTCAAACCGAAGATATTTCTGAAACCATGTGAACATAAAAATCAAAGAAGCTTAGAGCCTGAAGTTTAGAGCAGAAACAGCCCGCTCAAACGACCACTTAAATTATACATTTCATTCAGCAAGGACACATTAAAACAATCAAAAGAGTCAGTAAAGACATTTATAATGTTACAAAAGGTTTCTCTTAAATAAATGCTGTTCTTTTGAACATTGTTTTCAAAGAAACCTGAAAAAATATATATTTTCACAAAATATTAAGCAGCACAAGTAGATCTGGAATCCCTCCTTAGTCATATCTTTTATGAGCATAAAATCTTTTTAGTTCTATCTAAAACCCAAATCATAACTCATTACCATAATGCATGTTCAAAATCAAAGTCAGCTTTACTGTCATGGTTAACACACTACAGAGGAAAAAGAAATGTGGTTCCTTCAGGAAACTGCAGTGCAGAAATTACAAAAATATTACACAAATAGAACAGTAAACATATTAAATACATACAATAAGTAACAGTGCTAGACAGGAAACAACAGACGAAGGCGTAACAAAAGCTGAATAATGGATATGTATACATTACTAATATACTTCATTTTTAAATAAATTCAAAAAAAAAAAAAAGATATTTTAAATTGTAATAGTACTACACACTAACAAATACCAACCCAAACTTTTGAACAGGTGAAATATAATTATTATTTTTATTAATTAGTAATTATACTTCATTGCCTTCTGGTGAAGGCATACATGTCAGACTGAATTAAATCAACAGATTTCTTAATACATTACTGTCAATATAATATGGATTATATATTATAACATATTATGTTGTCTTGTAATCACAATTAAAAATGCAAAAAAAAAAAAATAGTTCTTTTGAGTGGATTAATCAGATTTTTTCTAGCCACTGCATTTGCCTGCAAGTATAGAATTAGGATCAAAATTAGTGATTCTAAAACCAGTCAAGCACATATAATGTGTACTGGGCAGACAGTTTCACTCTGGCATGGAATCTCACACAGATCAGAACTCAGTGCAAGCTAATCAAGCTGGCCATTCAATTCTTAATCAACTGGAGTAGATTCTTGGCAGAATCTTTGTGAAACACAACAACTGCATGCAGTGGCATAATGAGGGTCTGCTAAATCCTCATCCTCTCATGACATTGAGGAAAAAAATCAATACCATTCCCCATTTTTAGCACCTCAACATAGCACGTTTGTGCAGAGTGCAAGCCTGATTTATGTGCCTAGCAGACATGCTACTGTTTTAAGGCCAATCAAAGTTCCAGTGATGGGTCGATGCAGGATTTACAGCTGTAGCTAGCACGCCACTATAGTTCCATTATAGCTATGTGCCCGCTAAACTCTTTATTAGTTGAGTGCAAACTGTCATTATTTAGATGTGAACGGACCACATCTGGTGTGACCTATACATACAGTAATCCACTTACACTGTATGATAATATAAAGAAAAGAGATTTGATCAATCAAATCACAGAGATTAGAGCATTTGTTTTATCCCTTCATCCTCTCAGCAGCAAATCAGGAATCTTTTCAAAACTACAAATGTTTTGCACAGTTGCATTTCCAGTATATAAATTATAAAAAAGTAATTACATAAAAAGTAAAAGCAGAGTATTTTTTGCTAAATAAAAGTAACAAAAGAAACTATTCATGTAACAGCACCTTATAAAGACTTGTTATATAATTGTTTAAAAAAAATGTGCACATGCATAATTTTTTTACTTTCCTTAAAAATGTAGTTTTAATCTGCATAATGTACATAATCTAATCTAGGGCAAGGTAATAAAAATGTAGCATTTTATGAGTCTCACTGAATTGAGTACTCACACCAAGCAGCCATATAGCTAAGAAAGTGAAAGTGAAGTGACGTGGCCAAGTATGCATACATACCATTCAAAAGTAATGTTTTTTTTTTTGATTGATTGTCGCTTATCAATGTAAAGTTGTCACTAAGTAAGGATTTATGCTAATATTGTCCAAACCCCCACTTTGCCTATACAGGGAGTTTCCAAACTTTTGTGGTGTTCTTTTCATGGTCCTGTTGAAGTATAAAATATACATATATTAAATAAAAAGATCAGTTTTGTCTTGATTACTGAGGAATATGTTTTGATCACACAAGCATACAGCAGTCAAGCTAATCTTCACTGGCAAAAACACAAGCCCAGTCCAAGGAGCCTTTTGATGTCAAAGAAACTACACAATGAAACACGAGACCCTGTAATGCTAGCCTCATACACCCAGGCCACAGTTCTTGTTTACCTTCTGTGAGAACAATTTTTTTTTTACTTAAAAACTTAATCAAAGTAATTAAAGTTTGAGGCAGATTTCACGGGTCTAATTGTTGTTGTCACTGCATAAATGCTCCTTCATGTCACTTTTTAATGAAGTGCTTTTATTACAATTTGGCTTTGTGAGCCAAGTGTAAAAGTCAGGCGAGTCTCATCAAAAGCATTTGGAACACGATCCATCCGCCACATTCCCATCAGTTCTTTCTTTCTGAACTCAGCTGCTTGCCTCAGAAAAAAACTGGCATCAAATGCATAGTATCAAAGAATCAGATAAACCCAGTTGACCCGGCTGTGGTTGAGCCTGGCCACGGTTGCCTTGAGAACAAGTGGAGCACATGCTGACAGAAAGAGAATCTGAATTTGGGAAGATGAAAGTCATGTTTAAGCATTCCTAGACGCTCTCTTCAGAAGGACCGTGACTGTCTATGTGCGCAAGGATCAAAGCCTCGCCTCCAGTGCCGGGCTGATGGTGGAGTGTGTGGGGGCCAGCGAGGTCCCTGTGTAAATGGGGAAAGGGAAGAGCTCTGGGCTTTGATGGAGAGCTTGTGTCTGATCCCCGTCACTGCTGTATTGTCTGCAGGACAGGGACAGTGGATCAGGCTACAGACTCACTGTATGAAGTGCTGTGGTGTCATGCTGTTCACACAGGTGTTAAAAAACCTTCTTCAACTCTTTATTAGACAGGCAATGTTATGAGACTTCTTGAAGTGAGAAATGATTATATGTTGCTTTCAAGCAAACAAATGTTCTGATGAGTCTTAAAGTTGCGTGTCATTTTATTAAAACACCCCGTATGCAAGCTTAAATGGATATTTCACCCAAGAATGTCAATTCTGTCATCATTTACTTACCCTCGTGTCGTTCTAAAACCATTACACTTTTGTTCATCTTTGGATGGCAATTTTTATATTCTCTCATCATATTTTGTCCAATTTGTACGCTAAGTAAATAAAGATATTATGGGTTTGGAACAACATGAGGGTGAGTAAATGATCACAGCATTTATATTTTTTAATATGCAAATAACAACTACAAATCAGTCATTCAGAGCTTGATTTCTCAGAAGAGTGTATTTGTGTGGCTCTGTGAAAACAATTTTTGCATTTATGCACACAGGAAAAAGTACTCAAATCATACACTGCAGCTTAAAGCACAGTTTTTTTCTTTCTCTATGTGAAGAGTATTCAGGTGTGCAATACGGTATGTATAAATAAATGTTTGATGCATTTTAGGCCTGACTGTCAAAAATCAGTGGTGGGAACCTCAAAGTACCTGCAGCTTGTGCTCCAAAATCAATATTTTCTGTTCCCTATAGGACAGTGGTTTTCAAACCGGTCCTGCAAGCACCCCTAGCACCTCACATTTTGTATGTCTCCCTATATCTAACAAACATTTCAGGTCTTGCAGTCTTTACTAATGAGTAGATTAGTTGAATCAGGTGTGATAGGGAAACACAAAAAATGTGCAGTGCTGGGGGTGCTCGCAGGACCGGCAAATAACAACTACAAATCAGTCATTCAGAGCTTGATTTCTCAGAAGAGTGTGTTTGGTGACATGCCTCAGTCCGATGTGCGGCTGACTCCTGCACTGTGGAGGGAAAAGAAGAGAGAATTTATTGCTCTAGGATACACACAAAGACATACAAAGCTTGAAAAGCTTTCTTGCGTTCTCACTCTCCAAAAATGCTTCAGAGAACAGTAAGTATAATCTGGACTGAAAATGTAGAAGTATTATAAACTGCATGACAGTTGTGAACCTAACCCTAATCAAACATGGAAACCACACAAAGGTCATATGAACAAAAAACATTACAACATTTGACAGTAAAGTTGTTTTCCTAGAGTTGTATTCAATACACACTTCCCAGAAAAAAAGGTGCAAAAGTTGTCACTGGGGCAGTACCCTTTCAAAAAGTGCTTATATGCACCCTTTAAGTAAAAAAAGTGTACATTTTGAAAGGTACCACCCCAGTGACAGCTTTTGTACCTTTTTTTCCCTGAGAGCACAAGATAGAGTGTGTGTTCTTGCATAATAAATAAATTGTTAATACTCAAATTGGGTCAGTAACCATCAACTTACCATCTTCATCTAAAAATAATCATTAGGGCAGTATGGATAAAAAAAAAATAATGCTATATTTTTGGGAAAAAAATGTTGAACCCTAATGCTAAAATTGCAATATTTTTTATGTTTTATGAGATGTTTATGTTCCTAAAAGCCAGAATACATAACACAACTACACAACATATCTTAACAGATTTTGAAAACACTTGGCATCACACTTTCAGCTTTGTGGTCCATTACAGAGAAAAACTGGACATCAGCGACTGAGGATCACACACTCCCAGACTTGGAAAGTTGTTCCAAACACACTCTCACTCAGAAACATGAACCTCGTTGCTTAGAGATGCAGGACAAATGCAAATGATTCCTAAAATCAGTTGCGGCTGGATAGTCTCAATCTAATTATACACTAGACTACACAATTTTTTGTGAAATCTATCAAATTAGACTGCTCAAAACCTGCAGACTGGCTCTGACTGTAAACCGGGGCAAAAATATGGGCAATATCTATTTCCAGCCTAAATAGTCTGTGGGAGTGTTTTTTTTTTTTTATGTCACATTTCAAACGTGATGTGTGAAAGCAAACCAGCTTGGATTTTCTTTCCAATGACAAGGCTCCTAAACAGAGTCTGCAGTTGAGTCTGTCGCTGCTCAGAGCCTGCACTAACACATTCTTTTTTTTTTTTACCCCTCGTACACTCACACACAAACCACTCTGAAAAGCTCACTTAATTCATGTCTAAGAATTTAAACACTGACCTCAACCAGAGACCACTGCTCTCTTTATTGGTGGGACAAAGCAATTACCTGGGAAACAGGTAAATTTTCGACTCTAGAGAGAATTTATTCAACTGATGTAGAAATGACATAGGGCCTGGGCTAACAACACCTGCTCCAAGATGATGGACCTTTCCATAAGAGCTGACATTTAATTTACCTAATAGGCAAATATAAAATGAAAAATAAACCATTAGGATCCAAATCAATTACACAATAGAACAGAAAACTGTTGCCATGTAAATTCATCATTAAACTCAATATCTGAGAGCGAGACCCATGCACAAATCACGAGAGAGGACAGACAATTACTAACAGAAACCACGTCACAAAAGAGTTCTTCATTATGAGGGAGCCTGGTTGCCTAGCTACCAAAGCAGCCTGCTACGTGCATGTTTTTGGGGCTGGTCTACAGAATCTATGTCACACTCCATTGTGACTGCATCAGCCTGAGAGGCTAAACGCCTCCTCTAGGTAAAGCATGTGTGCGTGTGTTTGTATGTGGGAGAGCGCTCTCCAGGTCTTTGGCGAACGTGGGTGATTACGTGCAAAAGGGTTCAGGAGACTGAAATCTGGAATCAAACGTGTTGGTTTTGTTCAAAAAGCTAATATGCCGCCTACTTGTACGTCATTTAAGACATCATAAGCGGACTCTCAACATGAAGGCTGTTACAATTGGTGCCTCATTTTGGCCAAATTATCAGGTGCCTCATTTTTGTTACCACTGCATGTGTTTTTCATGGAGAAACCCAGAATGCACTGCATCCAACGCAGGGAAACAATTAGTCAATGGCATATGAAGTGAGAGCAGTACTGATTATAAATGTAATTCATTCAACATCAAAAAGTATTTAAAAATATTTTAAATTCAGTCTAATGAGAATTTCACTTAATATTTTTGCGCTATGTACTTTTACACTTAGAGTGGCAAGATTTTACCTCACTAACCAGTTAAATTCAAATCCCGCAGTCAATTTCATTGGTCAGCTCAATCAAGCAGTCACCTGACAGGAAAAATTCAGACTTCATGGATTCAGTCCAGAAATATCATGTATGAGTCTGGTCTTAACAAACATTATTCTATCTGTTAGGATGTGTCAATTAGTGTTAGGGTTAGTATTTGTTTCAAAATTAAGTATACAGGGTTTGCACTGAAGTCGTTTGGGGGGGGGGGGGGGGGGTGAATCATGAAATAATTTCCACTCCCCTTTATAATTAGATAATAATTCAGACTGTGCAATTGTCACTCACGTGAGTGAACACCGTTTCGCTTCAAGATTGCGGGCTCTTGTTGGTGACCTCCAGAAAACAGTGAGTGAAAATTATGTCTAAGATCATATATTGTATATCCGGCATAAGGATCATTGTTGCTTTTTTTAAACTTTTGTTTTTTCAGTATTGCAGTGTAGCACTGTTCATGCATCTTTTTATAGAAGCTGGGCTTTATTAGGTATTCATAACCTGTAAGTAGCAGCTACCGTATCTCAAGGACATGGTGGATGACAACTATTCTGATCTTACATTTCCGGTTAAAAGAAATGAAAGGAGATAAAAAGTGCTGGTGAATCTACAACAGCAATACACCAGGCAGATATCTGAAGCGTGTCATTTGTTGTCTTATTTGTAGCTTTATTTGTAACTTTAGCAAGAGCAGGAAAACAAAAGGGGCCCTGCATTTACATGTGAAATCCAAAACATAGTTGTCAACAGATGAGCAGAAAATAAGTTTAAATCCTTTAGTCTCAACTAATTATTTAACTGAAGTGAATGCTCAATTTGTCAACATTTATAATAATAAATAGTATTTTTGTATCTGATAGTGCTGATCCATAACAAACTTTCCATTTGCTTTCAAATGTAAAATTTGACTAACATTACAAACATCTTTTTTTAATCCAATACTTTCTGGATAGAAATCACATCACATTAGATTCAACTAAAAGCAACTATAGAAGGCAAATAGAAGACCGTAGCTTATGTTTTTAACATTTTCATTAAATAGGTGTGGCTGGGAGGGGGTGCTGACATCATTAACCCATTTAATGGCAAGTACCAAACAAACCATACCCCAGACTCTGAAGATAATGTGAAATCATTTACATGCAAGACACAAATGTCAAGGACGTTGAGGATCAAATGGGCATATACGAGCAGAATATCATTACAGTAAATGGCAAAGAAACCCAATGAAGTGCTGTTATTAATGCAATCACTTCAGTGATCATTTAAAATATAAAAATGTAATTCTGGAGCACAGTGTTTAATTATACAGCATCAGTTAATGTTGTCTTGTGTAGCACCATGGTCCTGGAGAAACTGTTTTGTTTCACTGTGTACAAGCTGTATAGAGCTGAAATGACAATAAAGCCTCTCTGACTCTGACTCCGACTCATTGCATTATTTTAACGTACAGAGCCAAAAGGTCTATAAAACGTAAGCAGAGTTATTCATTAACATTCCTATTTATCTCAATGGCAGTTTCTTGCTAGGTACAAGACTGCCCAGGAAGTATGTGGTACTGAGAATTGTGAGATTTTAGTGGTATCTAAAATGTAGATGTCACAGCAACCTTATTTACAGAAAATATATATTTGATATATATTGCTATCTTTAAATAAATGTGTGTTTGTGTGTGTGTTCACTACTGTGTGTGTGCACTTTGGATGGGTTAAATGCAGAGCACAA